>NW_007247010.1:241276-345258 GCF_000164805.1 Carlito syrichta | reverse complement strand
AAAAAAAAAAAAAAAAAAAGATCAGATACCTGTTATAAATAGAGCATCTAAAGGTACTCATGACACTCTTAGAGGCACTATTATTTAGGAAGTTAAAATAAAGCAATGATTTTCATTAGATGATAAAGGAAAAATATAATTAATGCAAGAGAAATGAAATATTTTCCAAATCAAATTACCAATACTAGATATTAGGTTAATGGTTTTTAAGATGTAAATCACTGCTCATCATTTTTTGTTGTTGTTTAATAGGGTTTACTTTTTAGAGTAGTTTTAGTTTCACCGCAATATTGAGAAGAAGGTATAGAGATTTCCTTTATTGCACACATGCCTCCACACCATACCCCACTGTTAACATCTCCAGTAAAGCAGTATATTTTTTTTCAGTGGACCCTGCATTAACACATCATTATCATTCAAATTCTTTAGTTACATTGGGGTTCACTGTTGGTGTTTTGCATTCTGTGGGTTTGGACAAACGTCTAATGACATACATTTACCACTGTAATATACAGAGTAGTTTTACTGTTCTAAATATCCTCTGTGCTCCACCTATTCATCCCTCCCGCTTCCCTAACCCTTGGAAACTGCTGATTCTTTTACATTCATTATACTTTTATTTTTTTCCAGAATGCAATATAATTAGAATCATACAGTATATGGCCTTGTACATTGACTTCTTTCACTTAGTAATATGAATTTAAAGTTTTTTCATATATTTTCATAGCTTAATACATCATTTTTGAGTACTAAATAACATTCCATTGTCTGGTTGTACTCCAGTTTCTTTATCCAGTCACACACTGAGGGATATCTTACTTTCTGCAAGTTTTGGCAGTTATGAATGAAACTTCTACAAATATCTATGTACAGGTTTTTGTGTGGACACAAATTTTCAGATCATGTGGGTAAATACTAATGAGCAGAATTGCTAAATCATATGGCAAGAGTACATTTAGTTTTGTAAGTAACCATCAAACTATCTTCCAAAGTAGCTATACCAATTTGCATTCCTACCAGCAACAGATGAGAGTTCCTGTCACTCCATATCCTCACCATTTGGTGTTATGTGGATTTTTGCCATTCAAATAAGCATGTAGTGGTATTTCATTGTTTTTTTTTAATTCGCAATTCCCTAATAATGTATAATATCAAACATAATTTTATAAGCTATTTTCCATCTGGATACCTACTTTGGTGAAGTTTCTATTAAACTATTTTGTCCATTTTTTAAGTGGGCTGTTTGTCTTATTGTTGAGTTTTAGGAGTTCTTTGTACAGCTTTGTACCAGTCTTTTATCAGATGTGTGCTTTGCAAAGATTTTCTGTCAATCTGCTTAAGATTTCAACTAAAATTCTAATATCATCTTTAGAATTGAAATTACTACATTTTTCTTGCTAATACAAGTATTTTCCTACCTTAAACTTTAAATAAATAAAAAAGTTCATATAATATTTTTATAGACTTTTAAATGAAATTTTATGTAGTCAAGGGAAAAGCTTTGATTAGTCAAGATGTCTCCAAAAATATTTTTTTTATTCAAAAAGAGAAAATTAGGATTAGGATTAATTTCAGCAGAGAGAACCAGAAAACAGAAACAAAAAATAGACTATTAGTGGCTTAAAAAGACAGGTGCTGTATCTATGGTGTGACAGTCTGAAGGCGAGTGTTTGAGAGCTGTATGGAAGCTCTGTTCCACAGGGTACTCAGAGGTAAAAGCTCCTCCAGATTACAGCTTCATCCACTCATATCTTCATGGACAGGGTAGCATCCAAGTTCCAGGTAGCAGAATGAAGAAAAGGAAGAAGAGGGAGATGTAAAGAGTGACCTTGTTGCCTCTTAAGGAAAGTTCTCAGATATTGTCCCATTGATGGACTTTAATTACCTGACCACACTTATTGCAAAAGAGACTGGGAATAAAATGTGATTTTTATCTCAGACAGCCCCAAATTCTGTTGCCATATAAATAGAGAGTACTGATACTGGGAGACAACTTGCAGGCTCTGTTACCTCCAGACCTATTCAATCTTATTGTAGTATTTCTACATTTTGTTCTTTCTTTCTTTTACCCATTTTTACATTGGGCTGTTGATTTTCTAATTGTTGAGTTTTAAGAGGGTTTTTTTGGTATATTTTGTTAATAACCTTTTATGAGATATATCTTTTGCATATATTTTCTCTCCATCTATTGCTTGTTTTCTCATTCTCTTGAGTCATCTTTGTTTTACTAAGAAAAATAAATTCATTACAGCAATATTTGTGTGTGTAGATAGATAGTTCAAGATCTAAAGTTAGCAGACAAAGCTCCTGTGGTTTTGCTATATTGTCATAACAACTTATCAACAGATAATTGTGAATACTTAAATGATAAATGATATAGAACTGTGACATACATTCAGAAGGAAAAATGTGGTTGACAAATATTGGATAATCATAAACTTACATAACTTTTAAATTTCTAGAACATCTGGTATTATGACACATATTTTAAATGTTTGATACCATAAAAATTCTTTTTAAAGTCTCCCTTGTGGATAAAATCTTTCAAAACCAGTGAAATATCCCAGTATGTGTGTCCCTAAACTGATTAATTAGAAAACGATCACAATTATTTAAAAATTCTCATTAATTCTATTGAATGCAACTATATTTCTTGGCCCAGCCCCATCCTTTCCCCAAGCTACCTACTGCTAACAAAGATTAATAATTAGTAAATTTTTAAATTTGCTTCTTTAACACATTGCTGATAAAAATAATAATAATTCATTTTAGGGACATTTGCTGCTTTTATAAAAGTTAAACATATAAACGAGCATCCCACAATTCCAAAATTCTTGTATTCCCCATGAGGATAATCAGCATTTTAGAAAACAACTATACCAATGGTAGATGCTACAGAAGCTAAAATCAGGAACCAAACTGGGATTCATTAATTATCTAATTTTTCTTTAACATCAACTCTTATCTTTACAGCAGTTTTATAGTTGTGGTTGTCACTGGGATGTGCCACCATTTAATGAAGAATTTTTTGCTCAACTGCTGGGAGTAGAGGGCAGACAGCCTTTACCTATCACCTTCTTCAGGGATGGCCTTAGCTGCTTTGTCCAAATCATGACCCTTCCCAGGTTAGCTTACACCCATCCAATCATTAGGTATAAAGGCCCATCAGTTTGGACCCTCCATTGGACAACCATGACTAGCCATTTAAACTCCAAAGCATTCTGTGGGCTCAGCTGAGAGAGTTGGGCCTGCATCACAGCTTGACTTCTCTTTCTGCTTAATCTTGCTTTCCTACCTACACTTCCACATATGAACCCCAAGGGTACAACCTGATAAGCACCGCACATACTAAACTCAGTCTCAGAGTCTACTTCTCAGAGAACACTACCAGTGAAAACAGTTCCATCTCTGGTAAGAACTCTCTGCATTGTTTCAAATTCAGCATATCTCAAGCCATGTTCATTATGTTATCACCAAAGTTTCTCTTCCATTTTTATTTCCATGTATTGAAAAACAACACATATCTCTTGTTATTCTATATAGAACACTGAATAATTTCTTTTGGATTTTTTCATCATCATTTCACTACTTCCCATAAGGCATCACATTTTGTTATTTTTTCCAAATCCAACATTCCTGTCTGTTTCTACTGCCAGAACTACTGTCTGGGTCCTTGTTACCTGACATCTGAGGTGCTGTCAATACCTGGATACCTTGTCTCTTATTTTCTATTCTCATTGTTTCTACATGTTATAAAGCTATAAATCAGTTGCCTAAATCACCATTTTTATAAAATCAGTTCTCTATTCAAGAATCTCTGGTGGTTTTGTATTTTGTAAATTCAGGAAATGTTATTTCATGTTTTTATGCATTTGTCTTTATTATCCAACTTGGAAACTCCTAGGAATAAGACTTATACTTGCTACATCATGATAAAAAGAGATGTTAATTATGGAAGCATAATGTCTAATTTGAAACAGTTAAATGTTATGTAATAAATATTACTCTCAGAAATTCATGCCTAAAAATGTTTAAGGAAGCTAATCTGGTTTACCTACCTACCATATCATTGATCTTATACTCTCTCAAATATTTCAGTACATTGTAGAGAATGAAAGATGAAAATCTAAGCATTTAACAATAAATGTAAACTTATTTAATAAAATCTAGTATTTCCTTTACTAAATGTTTGATGACTTGGTAACATTTTTGAATGTAATTTATTAAATAGTAACTCAGTGTTAAGATTTTAAGTAAATATTCCTATTCTGAAATGCTACTATTTATGTTGGTTTCATCAAATCAGGATGTAAATAATTTGCTGTCAGTTACTAATACAATGTGTTTCCAGAATTAAGAAAAGCTGTTAGCAAGTGGAACCTCAGAACTAAGTGCTGGATCCTTCTAATGGAAAACTACGAGTGTTAGGAAACAGTATGGTGTTAATTTGAGAAATGACTCTCTGAGAAAATTCTTCTCTTTACCATTTCCTAAAAACAGTTACTGCTTTTATTTTCATGAAGCAATTACATGCCTAAAAATCAGACTCCTGGAAAGTTTTATCTTATTTTTAAGAATCCATAGATCATTAGAAATTAGCCACAACTGTATCTCAGTAGGAATCTGTCTTATTTAAATATATGATCATCAGAAGTCCATAGAACAATTAAGCTTTTTTCTTTACATAAAGAGACAATAAAATTATACAACCTCTGTGATACAGGCACAAGAGAGACTTTATCTCCTTTTTATGGGAAAGTCTGCCTTATGGTTTAGTCTAGTTAAGTTGACATATTACAAAGTTATTGCATTGACAAAAATATTTCAGGATCTATAGTCTAAATAGAGAGTATAAGTGATTGCCAGAAGCCACAATCCCTAAATAGGCAAAATGGAGGTTACCTGAAAATGGGAAAAATGCTGACTTGGAGCAGAGCCCCAGTGGGAAGCGGCCATGATGAGGCAGAGCCCCATGGATCCTATTGAAGGACTCCTTTTGGTCTTAAAGGAATGGGTGCTTAGGCTTGAAAAACACTTCCCTTGATAAATAAAACAATTAGCTAGAATGTGCAAGGATGTGGAATTAGCAGTAAACTTATGTATAGAAATGTAAAAAAGGGCCCAACAGCAAAAATTTCCCTCCTGAAGGGACAAGGGAATGTTTTACTACCCCCTTTCCCATGAAATTTTACAACCTTTAGCTAAAAAGGAAAAACAAGTACTTCCTCATACCCTTTATAAGTAACCACATTGACAGTTGTGATTGATGAGGAAGTGAGAAACTGAGACAGAGTATCTCCAAAAACAGGTGTTTTCGGGAAAAACAAGTCACAGACATGCCTTTTGATTTAAGAAACAATTAGAAAAGGGGTTAAACTTAAAAGTAAGGATTAAAATTAAATAAATAACAGTTATAATTAAAAGATAAATGTTTACTATAGATGTAGGTATTAGTTAAATATAAGTAATAGAAGGAATAGGAAATAATTAAGTTTTAAGGTAAACACACTTAATGTAGGTTTAAAATTAAATACATTTAGGATTAGAAGTAAGATTAATTTCATATATAAGTGTAGATTTAGATGTAAGTTTCATTTAGAAATATAAAATGTAAAATAGGTGATAAGAAAATAGCAAGTAATGTAGATAAAGCAATTAAAATTAAGAAAGTTAAATTTTTAAATTAATAGTAAAATTAATTAATATAGAGTATTAAGAATTCATAGTGGGTAAGATAAGGGTGGTTATATAAAAGAGAAAACAAATTAATATATTGCTGCTAAAAGTGTATTAAGAAAATAGATTAGTAAAGGAAAAGAAATAGAATAGCGAAGGGAAGAGATTCAGTTGGCCTAGAGGTCACAGGTTGTGGTTGATAAATTCTTGGCAGCTGGTGTTTTGTTACATAAATAACACCACCGGTAGCAGGAAGGAACAAAAAGAAACTTGTAAAGGTTAACTTCCCCATAAACAAAAGGAAAAAACATAATGTAAACATTTAATGTGTAACGTGTGTTGCATTTTTGTGGGTACAGGGGTCAGTAACAAAACCATATAAGCATGTAAGACTTGAATAAAAATTGGCAGAGTCCTGAACTCTACCCAAGAAGTTGACTCCTGTCATTCTTCTTTGCCGTTCCTGATTCTCCCCATTCAGGCCCTGACTCTCTCCTGGAGCTGGACTCCGGCAAGTGATTAGTGTCAGCATCTTCTAGAGATCCTTTCTGGAACCTGGGTAAACCAGTCTCTTAATTTAAATCATCACAAATTAATTGGAGATGCTGAAAGAACCTGAGTACCCAGTGGAAAAGGGGTGTGAATCCTGTTTACAAGGGGAGAAACTGAAAGAGTTCTCACAGACCTTTCCAATGGTCTAGAAATTTTTCAGAGAAGCTGGATGGTAGGCAAATAAAATGACATTTGTGGCAGACTGCTGGTTGTTCTCCAATGTCCATCCTTCCCTTCTTTTGCAATAGTATGGCTCCCAGTTGTTATCTGGGTTTATGACTATCCAGAATAAAGACTGCTAGTTTATAGTTAGATTAGACTAAGCACTGTACAATGAGATGCAAGTAGGAGTGGTATGTGCAATTTGTGGGTAGTCATAAACTTCTCAAGGGAAGGGGTACAATCTTATCTTTCTTCTTTCTTGCTTGGAATGAAGATGAAATGTTGGAACTGTAGTAACCATCCTAAACTATGAGAGTAACCTTGGCAATGGAGGTCAAACATACCAGGGCAATACAGTAGAATTCACTTGGTTTCCTTATACTGGAAGAGCCCTGTACTACCTACCCCCAGTTATTTATGTTGGTTATTATCCAGACTACTGCCTAGATGTGAGTACAAGTCTCCTATATAAAGTTACATGATGGCTACAGATTTTTATTAGTAGAGGTTGGTTTTAAAAGTCTTATCCGTCTTGTAAAGGTTGGTTTTAAAAGTCTTATCCGTCTTGTTATTATTATTAACCAAAGGGTGCAGTTTATAACCACAGAACAGAGATACTAACTAGACTAAGATAAAATCTGTAAACAACTGCTATAAATTAGTTTACAAAATCTATACAAAGATATTAAGTCTTCTCTTTGAAGTGCCAGGATTTTAAGATAGAATTATATTTTTCATGAATTTATGTATGCATTGTGCTTATTAAAATCTCATTTATAATCCAATTGTTATTGCAATATTTTAAATTAGGGAATAATTATGTTTAAAATATCTTGTCTTTAATTAAAACCATTTCGTTTTGGTTTTGCAAAGATCATAGTGCCTCTTTTTTGCCCCTTTCTGTAAAATGTTAATCTTCTTGCTTTCACTTTTATATACTGAGAAACTAAAATATTTAATTTTCTTAAGTTTTAGTTCCTAATTTAAAAAATATTATTTACTGCTCTCTTCTGGAGCCTCTCACTCCTTATTGTTAGAATTGACCTTTGTTTTTGACAACAAGGAGGTCACTGATGACTATGGGAGGGTGGAGGAAATCTTTTGGATTGGGATGAGGGAAGAATATGAAGTGAAGACAGTGACTGTGACTGTGGACAACTCTTCTTTCAACAGGTTTTTCTTCAAAGCTCAATAAACAGAATTTCCTAAACCGCTGAGAAAGATTTGGCAGAGAGGGAAATTTCAGGAGCAATTTAACTCAACCACAAAGGAGCCACTGTATGTCAAGTGTGGTGCTACATCCTGCAGTTATGGATAATTAAGTCTCAAGTCTTCAGAGCTTGGCCGACTTACAACCTAGTGAGCAGGTCAAGGTGAAAAAGGGAACATAATCAGTCCACAAATATACAGACATAGTATTAAATGCCATTATAGAAGTGAAAATGTAAGAAGAAGAAAGGATAAATCACCTCCTCTTGGTTTAGGAAAGGACTTCATGAAGGAGATGGCATTTGAGAAAGCAGGATTTTGCTTTATAAACCCATTGTCAAGGTCGCAATTTTACAGGAACAGTGTTCTTCCTGCCTTGGTTCATCCTTCTGCTCCTAGTGCCGTGTTTGGTGGCTGGGCACGACCTGGCCCATGGACCTTCCTGCAGGACACTGTGTGTCAGCTGCCATGTGTGTCACAGGTGCCATGTGTACTGGGCACTGTGTGCACGCAGGGTCCTATGTGTGCCAGGGAGTGTGTGTGCACTGTGTGCTGGGAGCTGTGTGTGCATGTGTGTGTGTGCATGCACTCACATGCTGGGTGTCGTGTGTGTGTGTGTGTACATGCTGGGCGTACACATGCTGGTGATTTTTTTTGTCTTACATGATGTCTGTGAGTGTAGCTCAGCTACATTGGACAAGGTCTAGAGCAGTCCATGGCACAGAGCAATCACTCAATATTACGTTACTATCATAAAAACATAATAAACACTGACAAGATAAATAAAGGGATGGAATCACGTAGGAGTGGCAGTGAGCTACTCCTCAGGTATGGAGGCCCTTATCTTGTTCCTCTTTGAACCTTGACCTGGGATGGCAGCCTCAGCCCCGGGACAGAAGTGACGGCTCCGGGCGGTAGAGGGCGCCGGCGCGCGGCCGGGTTGGGTCCCCCAGCGCCGCCCCGCTCAGAGCCGGACGGTCGCCGCCGCCATGCGCGCGCTGCTGTTGCTGCTGCTGCGCTCGGGCCGGGGTGGGCGCGCCGTTGCCCCCGCCGCCACCTTCCTGCAGCGGGGAGCGGGTGCAGGGGCTGGGCCGCGCCGCGCCATGGCCCTGTACCGCACGGAGGAGCGCGGCCAGCCCTACTCGCAGAATTACCGCCTCTTCTTCAGTAAGTAGCCCGCCGAGGAGCGCCGCGCGGCGCGCCGGAGACCCCCGGGAGAGGGACGGGTTGGAGGGGACATTGCGCCGCCCCGCGCGGCCCCTCCTTCCTTCCCTCCCTCCGGCGCTCTCTCGGCGCCCCCGCGCCGTCCCACCCACATCCCTGACGCCGAGGTCTGCGCCGAGCCACGGGAGCTGGCAGCGAGGGGGCGACGGATCCAGACGCGGAGGGCAGCCTTGGCCACACGGCGACACGGCGCCCTGCCAGCCTCCCTCCCCGAGTCGTGGGCGGAGCTCGCGGCCAGCCTGCCCGGCCGCAGCCGTTGAGGCTGCCCGGACGCGGTTCTCGGTTCACGCATCTTGGTTATGAATAGGAGGCTCCCACCCGCCGCTTTCCTGGTGGCGTCAGAAAGCTCCTCCTTGAGAGAGCGACCTGCCATTGGCGGGGCAGGCGGAACTCCGGAGACGCCTAGTCCGGCGGGTCCTCTGTTTTTAAGGGCCGCTCATGAAGGTTCTTTCCCAGAAACACGAATGTGTACTCACAGGTTTGCACCCTGAATGCGACCCGCACCCAAAGAGCCTCGTTGGTTCTAGGGTAGCCCCTACCGCCCCCCCCACGCCACCCCAGCCCACATCTCCCTACCCCCCCATCAATTGGAAAAGCCGAGGGCGAAGCGACTTGTAGCCCGGTATTTCCCCGTGTACGCCAACTGTACCTGAAAATAATGACCAGTGACCTCAGAGACTTGAGGGAGTGGTCGTATCTGTAGGCTTGGCCTTACGTTATCGCGCACCTCTTCGGAGGACCGGCTCTGGAGGCTTTCGGGTCTAAGGTCGACTCTTGGATTTTTCCATCTCTTAGCTCTGTGACCCCGGGCGAGTTTCTTCACTTGCTAAGCCTTGGTATTTCTCATCTGTAAAATAGGACAAGAATTACGTGACATTGTGCATGTGTAAAGTGATTTGTCACAGGACCTGGAATATATTACTATTAATAATATCTATCGTAATTATTGATATTTGTAGTTTATAAAATATTTACAGTTATTTTATGTGATCTTATGGTTGAGGATTATTTAGTGGAAAAGAAGACAGAACTTGCCTTAAGTCTAGTGATTATAATGCATCAGGTACTAAAATTCTTATTTTCTTCTAAAATAGTTGCTTTTTCCCCTCTATTCTAGTGGCCCCCAATCTTTTTGGCATCAGGGACTGTTTTAGTGAAAGACAATCTTTCCCCGGGGGGGGGGAGGTTGGGGAATGATTCAAGCGTGCACTTTATTTCTATTATTATTGCATTGGTAATATATAATATAATAAAATAATTATGCAGCTCACCATAAAGAAAGAGGCGCAGATGGATGGAAGTGGTAAATAAAATAATGAGTGGACCACGCATGGACTAAAGTATGTGCTGGATTCTGACTTAAAGCTTGCCACCAGATGCAGCTATAAGTTGAAGTACATCAACTCACTTGCCACTCACTGATAGAGGCTTTAATAGAGTCTGCAAACAATTGATTTATTGTGGTCTCTGTGCAATCAAACCTCATTACTAATCACCACCTCAGTCCCACCTCAGATTATCAGGCATTAGATTCTCATAAAAAGCCATAACCTAGATCCCTAGCATGGCAGTTCACAATAGGGTTCGTGCTCCTAAAAGAATCGAATACCCCTGCTGATCTGACAAGAAGTGGAGCTCAGGGGGTAATGTGAGCAAATGGGAAACAGCTGTAAATACCGATGAGTTTTACAGACTTTGTCTACCACATCTCACCTCCTGCCGTGAGCCCAGTTCCTAACTCAGTTTTGTGTGTGTGTGTGTGTGGGGGGGGTTGTTGGGGACCCCTGCTGTAAGCTGCATAGTTTTTTTTTGTTTTTTTTTTATTATCCTTGTTAAGATTGATCAGGTGAACAGGAACAACTAATGGGAAGTCTCAATTTTCTGAATGTATTGTGTTCCAAAAAGTTACCATTTGATGATTACCAGGAAGAATAGTCATAGAAACAAAGTTATAAAATGTAAGTTAGCTTTTTAAGCAGATCAAAGCTAGTCTACCGCATAATACAGTGTAAGTATCATAGATTTGCAATAAGTAGAGCAGTTAATAGTGGACACTCAATAAATATGCATCAATAAATATGAAGTATGTTAGATACTGTTAAGGAATGGTGCAGAGAAGTTTTAGTTATGGGCCCTACCCTGAAGAGATTAATAATGAAGGAAAACATAGA
The DNA here is from genome assembly GCF_000164805.1 of Carlito syrichta. Taxonomy (NCBI): domain Eukaryota; kingdom Metazoa; phylum Chordata; class Mammalia; order Primates; family Tarsiidae; genus Carlito; species Carlito syrichta. The sequence continues at coordinate 334,264 of NW_007247010.1, read as the reverse complement.
AAACACTGAAAAATCTTTTACTTGAATGTTTGGTTGAGCAAAAACAGTTTGAGGAGCCTGGAGCGCATAGTGTAGTTGACCAAGCGCTGGACTTGGAATAAAGTGGCCTAGGCTCTGTTGGGCAGGTGATTATTTCTTTCTCATGGGGTCAGTTTCTTCAGCTGTAAAATGAAGCAGTTGACCTTGAACTGATCCTCAAGGTCCTTTACAACTCTGGTATTCCTTGAAGGCACTGGATGAATAACATTCTACTGGGACAGGGTGGCTATTGGAAGGCATTTTTGAGGTAATACTGGCTTCTCATTGGTTTGTTTCTTTAGCTGCAAGTGCACTTCAAGCTCATGATTTGCATATAACTAGAGTGCTATAAATAAAACGTATATATTTTTCCATTCAGTTGGATAAACAGGGTAGAAAAGAAGGTTTTGCTGAGGTAAATGGGCAAGAATTGGAAGAAAGAGTGTGGTTGTGAAGAGAGGTACAAATAGTAAGAGCCTGATTGGAAGGTACATTGGTTAAACAATTTCTGAACTAACCACCAGATGGCATCGTTAGCCCAGAACTGTTTACTACTTGCTGAAAGGGTAGGACAAAGTGAAAAGAAGTCAATTCGGGAGGCGTAGGGTAAGGGGAAAACAATGAACAAATTGTTCTGTATAAAGTTGGTCACAAATTGCATCTGTTTAAGTTAGATGGTATCTATAAGCAATACTAAGGTGTAATTCTGTCTCACATCAAAGAAAAACACGAGTAGAGCTCTACTCGACAGAGAATTGTTATCCGTGTTTTTAAAGTGGAATCATTTTCCACATTTCCAAATATATCCCAAGTCTCTGACAGAGTAGTGCATTGGGAGGTAGAACACCCAAATAAAGATAAACGTTTTCTCTTTACTGCCATTCACAAGAATCAGAATAAATGATCGAGGTAATACTTTTTAAAAATGGTATTGAACTTTGTGGAAATAATACTAAAGTGAGGCAGAATGATTAGAGGAAAGAGCAACCTGGTGGGAGTAATGCCAACCCTGGGCTGTTAGTAACTTGCTGTGTGGGCTTGTGTCACTTCACCTCTCTGCACCTCATTTTATTAAACTATCGAGTGAGGAGATTTAACTAGATAATCATTTTCCAAACTGTGCTTAGTTGAACGCAAGCATCCCATGGTATATTATTAGGTTTTCTATAAACAAAGGGTTTTATGGTTTAATAAATTAAAATACTTCCCATCTTATTGCCTTTCTGGAAAGTAATAATGTGCATATTAAAATTCTGGAAAATTCTGATGTAAAGTTACTTGTCCCAAGTTTGAACTACAGAGTGCTTATTTTTCAGAATATTTATTAACATTTTAGTGACACCAGAGTTTCACGGAACTCAGTTTGGGAAATGCTGAATGGGATGATTTTGGAAACTTCCAGAAGCAACTGCGTTGTGAAAACAGTTCTAGACTAATAGTCACTTACGTGTAGTCCTGACTACCATCTTGGGTAAGTCACTTAACTGAATTAACCACCAGATGGCATGCTTTAGCTCAGATAACATCCCTTTAACTCGGTTTCTCCATATCTAAAATGGGCGCAGCACTAGTAATTTTATGGAATTGCTATGGCAGTTGAGTGAGACTGTGTGTGTAATTATCAACATTTCACACATGGTAGATATTTAATGTATATTGTTTTTCTCTTTTGACTTTAAGACATTAGACTAAAATTCTTACTGTTATATTCTTTGAAGTGGATTAAAATTAAGTACTTTGAAAGTATTCCTATTAATACCTAGATCTTAGAGGAGTTATTTGTTTGTTTATTTATTTTTAAGATGGGGTCTTACTCTGTCATTCAGGCTGGAATACAATAGCACACTCATAGTTCACAGCAGCCTTGAACTCCTGGGTTCAAGTGATTCTCCCACCTCAGTCTCCAGAGTAGCTGGGACTGCAGGTTTGCATCATCACACTTGGCTTTCCAGGTCTCAGAGTTTTAATGGTTTTTTTTTCCAGTCTTTTAAATTAACTATGAAATCATAATGCAGTTAGACTCATTTATATGGGACCAAGGACCTACCATTGCATGTCAGTATTCTTTGATATCTTGGGTGTTTTTGTTTTGTTAATATCTTGAAATTTCATTTTAGATTTTAAGATTTTCTCAAAGGATAGGGAAAAACTATAATTTTTATAATTTGGAATTTTGTTTCTATAGGGTAGGGGACTGGTTTGCTTAGAAAAACAGTGCTGTGGATAATTCAAGATGCTTTTATTTAGCCTGAGAATGAATCATGTAGTTCTATAAAATTAATTTGCTTTGTAATTTATAGTAAGCATATGCTTATGTTGAAATTATTCTTATTTCTTTAAGTACATCATTTGGACAGTAGGTAGAATCTGCCACTGAATGTGCCATGTGGACTTAAAACTTCCTGTGCATAATCTCAAAATGTGTTTGTGTCTTAAATGTGAGTTCCTGCAACTTTTTAAAAAGTTGGCCCATACTGTAGAACTTCAGTTGATACAATAGAACATAATGGGTATTGTGTGAATATAGGAAAGAATGTTTTGTTTTTTAGTTCTTAAAACCTTAAAAGTTTTCTAAATGAAGTGCTGTGAAATATGAATCTTGCAATCTATATAAAACAGAGGGGACATTTTTATTGAAATTGATTTTTAAGCTTCTTTAAAGTTTTAATCTTTTTATCAGAAAATAAAGTAAAACAAAGCTTCCAATAAGAATCTCTATAAATGGCTTCTGTGTAATAGTATGTTGATACTTGGCATGCATGTAGCTATTTTGGTACATAGACATAAAATCAGATATATGTTTCACATTCCTGTTCAGTTTTCTCACTTGCTAGTATCTGTAATAAACTTTCATTCTAGTACAACCTGTTCTTGTGAGAGAATCACATAGAAAACTAACACAATGATAGAATAAATCTTATTTCAGACCAATCAAAGGAAAAGTTGTAACACTGTTTGGCAGTGGCTTATGTATATTGATGGGACAGATAGAATTTATTAGTTGATGTCTAGGAATACAGTGTGATTTTTGACAAATGTGCAGTACCGAGATAAAATAGCATGGTGACTACATCGTTTATCTTATTTCCCTTATAATAAGTATCCTAGTAAAGTGATAGAGTTAAGAAAGGGTCATCACAAAACAACAAATAAGAAGCCACCAGAGCTTGAGATTTTGAAATATTCATAGAAGATTAAAAAACAGATGGAGATAGGGTTATTGGTGAAGCCTTATGGTAGAAGTCCCTGCAGACGTCTATGTGCTGAGGGGGATGTAGTTTAAGAAGAAACTGAACTGCTTTGCAGAAACACAGAGAACTTTTGAGCATGTTGATGTCAGATAGGATAGAAGGTTATAGTGAGATGTGGGGCTTAACACAGGGGATTAACTTAAGTTTTATTACAAAGAGCACACAATACACATGCAGGCCTTGTGCATGAGGGCTGTGCTAGTGCCTTCTATGGAAACTGAAGGAAGTGCTGGGAGGGAAGTAGGACACCTGATGGTGTTGCTGCCCTCCAGTGCTTTGCATGCTGGCTTCTGGGGACTCCAGTGTAACAACCAGCCTCTTACCTGTTAATCTCCATGGGAACACAGTGTTCCCAGTCAGTTTTTCTAGTCTCTTAAACATAGACCAAATAGCCTAGGATCACTTAAGTTAGGCTTTCATTACTACTATTCTACCAAACTGCTTTTGTCAAGGCCACCTGTCACCTGTATGCTGCAAAGTTAAGAGTCAATTTTTTTTTTTTTTTTTTTTTTGAGTCAGAGTCTCACTCTGTTGCCCAGGCTGGAGTGCAGTGGCATGCTTACGGCCATCCCAGCGTTGACCTGCTGGGCTCAGTCGATCCTTCTGCCTCAGCCTTACAAGTAGCCAGAACTACAAGTGTGCGCTACCACACCTGGTTAATTTTTTATTGTTGTTAATATATTGTAGAGATGAGGTTTCACCAAGTTGCCCAGGCTGGTCTTGAACCCCTGGGCTCAGGTGTTGAGTCAATTTTAGGTCCTCTTCTCATTATGACCTCCCTGCACTGCTTTTCACAGTGATTCACCTTCTCTTCTTTGAAATGCTTTCTTTGTCTTTTTGCCTCTGGGACAGCATTCTCTCTTATTTTGATGGCTTCTCCTTCACATTATCTCTTGCTGAATCTCTCTCATATTCCTGAACTCTAAACTTTGAACATGGCCTAGGACCAATCCTTAGGCCTGCTTCCCTGTGTAGACTGCCTCCCCTAGGGCAAAGGTTGGTGAAATTTTCTGTAAAGGGCCAGATAGGAAATACTTTAGGATTTGAAAACCATATGGTTTCTTTCACAACTACTTAGCTCTGCCATTGTAGTATACAGGCTTGGACAGAAAGTATAGGTGTGACTGTATTCTAACAATTTTCTTTATAAAAATAAAAACAGAATGTGGGACAGATCTGGCCCATCAGCTAGAGTTTGTAGACCATTACTCTAGGTGATCCCATCAAATCCCATAGCATTAGATATCAGCTATGAGTCCCAGATTTGTAACATTAGCCCCAATCTCTTTTTGAACTCTAGTCTGTATTTCCACTTCAGTATCTAAGATGTACAGTACAAAACAGAACTCCTGATTTCCCAGCCCCAGGCAACTTGTCTTTGGTAGAAATCATTCTTGTTACTTCTCTTACTCTTATCTCACATTTAACTCATTAGCATATCTGTTTGACATGTACCAGAAGACAATTCCTTCTCTCCACTTCCACCCTTGCCACTTAATCTGTGGCACCATCATCTTTCACTGAATCAGTAGCAGTAACCTTCTAATTCTTCACCATTGCTCCCCCATACTCTGCTTTCCATAGAGCAATCACATTGATCTTTTTAAAATGGAAGGGAACCAGGCTCTGCTCAAAGCCCCAGTGGCTTTCTGTCTCACTAAAAAAAACAACAACCAAAAAACCATGGTACATAAGGCCCTCTTGATCTAATACTGGCCTAGATGTCTGCTTGACCTACCCCCTCACTTCATTCAGGTCTGTGTTGAACTTTTATTCTTCAGAGAGCTCTTCTCTGACCATTCAGTATAAAATATTATTACTTCCATTAGTTATTCTTTACTTTCCCTTGTTTGTTCTCCTGTATAGTGCTTATGATGCCTGATACAGTATACACATAATCATTGCTTGTATCCCCCAACTAGATTATAATTTCCATAAGAACAAAGGATTGGAATTTGTATTTTTAGTACCTAGAACAATGCTTAGTATGGTGTATATGTCCAGTAAATATTGTTATAGCCTGACTGGGTTCTTATGCCCATGGCACAGAAAAGCCAATACACCAACAGCAGTTGTTGCTATAGAGAAAGAGTTTAATAAACACAAGACCAGTCGGGTGTGGTGGCTTACATCTGTAATCTCAGCATTTTGGGAGGCTGAGGCGAGTGGATTGCTTGAGCCCAGAAATTTGAGACCACCCTGGGCAACATAGCAAAACTTTGTCTCTACAAAAAAATTAAAAAATTAGCCAGGTGTTGTGGCATGTACCTGTATTCCCAGCTACTTGGGAGAATGAGGTAGGAGGATCGCCTGAGCCCTGAAGGTTTAGGCTACCATTGTGATTATGCCACTGCTTTACAACCTGGATGACAGAGTGAGACCACAACTCAAAATAGTAATAATAATAATAATAATAATAATAATAATAATAATAAAATAAAATAAGCTGCCAAGCTTGAGGATAGGAGCTATTTCTTAAATCTTCCTTCCTGAGAATTAAGTAGGAAAAAACAGAAAGAAGAAAACTTGATTTTTAAAGTGTCAAATGAATGTTCTCTGAGATTTTAAAAACTGTTGCATCTATTATAAAGGAAAGGAAGTGAAGACTATCAAGAAACAGCAAAGAACAAGACCTCTTGCAAGTTAAAATATGATTATTAAAGAAACAATAGAAAGTGTGATAGATTTAAGCCACAAAGTTTGTAGTAATTTGTTACAGCAGCCCTAGGAAACTAATACATGTTAATTAGGGGATAAATATAGAAATACACCAGAAAATAGAACAAAATGTCAGAGATAGAAAAAGGAGGTAATAAGAAGAGACATGGAGATTCAATGTAGGAATTCCAACATTTGACTAATAGGAGTTTTAGAAAGCACAGACAAAATAGAGAAGAAATTATAAAAGGGATAGTAGGAGAAACCTAAGAATCGAAGTACCCAGGTGTTATGACTCCCAGTCACCTTATTGTGCAATCTCCAGAAAATAATGAGGCTATAAAGAAGGTCTTAAAGGTCTGGGGTAGAGGGAGATGGGGCTAACAGGCACCTGCAAAGGGATGAGAATCACATAGACAGTGTTTCTCAAACTTGCCTGAGTAAGAATTCCTTGGTGTGCTTGCTAAAAATACTGGTCTCTCTCCTTAAGATTCTGATTCACTAGGCATGGGATGGGGGTTTAGAGATCTGCGGTTTAATTAATGCTGCAGATTTTTCTTATCTTAGGACAATTTTGGATATATACTAATAGGAAAGCATAGAAAACTTGACATCAAAGAACATTTTGTCAGCCTTGAAATGAAAAAAATAAAAGATCACAAGACAAAAATGGAAAGAATGAGAAAATAGAGGTAAAATGCAGGTTATTGGAGTCAAGAAATACCATCTATATTTGGAGGATCAAAGAATTAAGCTGTAAAGTGTTAACATTAGCCAATCAAGAATTTAAGGTGAATAGGCTGGGAATAAGTTAAGCTAAATTTTTACCTCTGTGAATTAGAATCTAGATAATTTCTAAAATTTATAGATAAAAACTAATGATATATTATTTAGAAAGATGAAGAAAGCCACTAGTTTTAAAATAAAGAGTTAAAAGTGAGTTGCTCTCAGGAATGGAACTGGTTTGGAGAGAGGTAGGGACTTTTATTTTTTTAGTCATGCACATGCATTGCTTTGATTAAATAACAACAAAGTGTTTAAAAAAGCAAATTGGCAACAGCTAGTTTTTAACTGTAAGGAAGCAAGCAGCCTGAGCTTCAGATAATAATGTTTTAACCTAAGATGTGTCATTAATTTACTCAGCTCTGAGAAAGGGCTGTCGCTGATGTGTGCTTCAGTTCCATTATCTTTAAGAAATGGTGGGCAAACCCCTTGGGTCCCCTCTCTGGGAGCTTTTCTGTCCTCTCGATAAACCCTACTTTAAAAAAAAAAAGGAAGAAATGTTGTGTGTTGCACAGTGCTTCCTCCATATACCATATCTCTGCCTGTGGCTCATATGTATAGTATAGTTTATCTCATGTTTTGCTGGGGGGTCATGACTGATCGTACATTTCTTTAAACCCACCTTTAGAGAATCTTAATACCCTTCAAATGGGGACTAATAGCATAGTAACAGCACTGACCCTGGAAAACCTTTAATGAGTTCTTGTCTTTGTGCATTACAGAAATGACTAGTGTAATGAAATGACTAGTCTTGTAAGTGCACTGAGAGAACTCCTTTGTGTTTTACTTGGTGTAAGATGTCTTGTCTTAGTTTTGGGCATAGATCACTTTCTATCACTTTTGTATCCCAGAATTTAGTTGATTGTCTTTTACATATGTTTGAAAGACTCTATAAAATGTTTTTATTTTAATGGAAGAAACTATTGAGAAAATTTAGCTGCAGAGAAATGAATGATTTTATCAAGCTCAATAACTAGATGTCAGGTTCTTGGCTTTTCTAGTCATTGCACTATGCAAATTTATAGATACATTGCCCATTAAAGCATTATCCCTATCTTAGACCCAAGGCCATGTTTTTTTTTTTTTCTAGAAGAGTTATTTTTATTCTTTTTGCTTCATTATTACATTTTTATTTATGATTATTATTTCTTGATCTGAATAGCTTCTAGTAGCTTTGGTTATCTGTCAGTAAATACAGATTGTTCACTTATTTGTATTCTTCTTTGCCTTCCAAAATTACATTTAGAAAACAATTTTAATATATATGGGCATTGTCTAAGTGTTAGAATATAATATTTAGATCCTAATGTAAGGAGACAGACACCTATGGACACATCTTACAAATTTTTAACTATTATAGCTTAGTTGAGTGCTGTTTTTCCTTAGGCTTGAGTAACATTCATCTTACATCTTAATAAGTTTATTGGGCTTGTCCACAGTTAACAGGAGCACTGGATCTTTAGGGAAATTTAGCACCAAATCAGTGTCTTAGAATTATCATTTATTCTTAAATACATAGGCATCAGGCTATTGTGCCAAATTTCTTTTACTCCTTTAGTTCATATCAAACTTCCTTGTTTGTATAATATCCTGGCTTCTTAGAGCTGAAACTATTAATTTCCATCTCAGTGATAGGTCCCAAATGTAACAGTTGAAGTAGTCTGTTAAGGATTGTATTTTTTCTTCTCTTCAGAGGTCTACCCTTTTTACTTTGTCACTTAAAGCAGAGAGGACAATCACAAATTGATAGTTCTTGAAACAAGATCTTCCATTTATGTATTACAGTCATCTCTCTGTATTTGTAGGGGATTGATTCCAGGACCCCATGAAAACTAAAATCTGCAGGTGTTCCAATCCCTGATACAAAATGGCATATTATTTGCATATGACCTATGCAAATATCTCATGTACTTTAAATCATTTCTAGATTACTTATATTCTGACACATTGTTATGCTTTGTAAATAGCTGTTACATTGTATTGTTTTATTTGTACTGTTTTTAAAAAATTTATTATATAGTTATGTAATGTTTTTATCTTAATGGAAGTTTTTACTAAATGAGTAGGCTTCATGCAGATGAAGTTTGGATTTCTAGGTGGCCCTCACTCCTCCTGGTAGTGGACCAGATACCCTTTGTGTTACCATATGCCCTCTGCCCTCCTCCATCTCCCTCCCCTAGCAGGGCCGTGACTGCTGGTCCCACACTTGTGCTAGTGTGCCTAGTGATTGGACCCACTTATGAGTAAGAACATGTAGTGTTCAGTTCTTTTTTCCTGTGATAGTTCACTTCATATGATAGTCTCCAACTGCATCCAAGTTGTGAAGGTCATGATTTTGTTCTTTATGGCTGCGTAATACTCTATCATGTATATGTACCGCATTTTTTTTATCCAGTCCACTTTTGATTACATTGTTATTTTCTGTTTTTTTTTTTTTTCAGAATATTTTCCATCTGTGATTGGTTGAATCTGCAGATGTGGAGGGCTGACTATATATTTTCTTATTCTCTTTCTGGTTTTCTTTCAGTTCCATGCTTATTTATTTTAAAAATTATATACAGCAAAATTAACTTTTTTATGGGCACATCTGAGATTTGACAGGAGTATAGATTTATGTAAACAGCATTACAATCAAGGCACAGAACAGGTCCACTCTAAAAAAATCTTTTTGTGGTCCCCTTTAGACTCATCTTCACCCTTTATCCTCACCCTCTGGTAACTAATCACCGATCTGCGATTTTTGCTGTAGTTTTGCCTTTTCCAGAATGTCATATCTATGGAATTGTTTGAGTTGAGCTTCTTCCACTTGATGTAATGTATTTTAGATGCTTACATTTTGTTATGTGTATCAATAGTTCATTCTTTTTTATTGTGGAGTAATTAATATACCGTTGATTAAAAGACCATTGTATGGGTATAACATAGTTTATCCATTTGCCACTTGGACATGTGGGTTGTTTACAGTGTTTGATGACTTTGAACAAAACTGTTATAAACATTTACTTAGAGACTTTGGGGCAAATATGTTTTCATTTCTGTTGGTTAACTAGTTAGTGGGATTTCTGGGTCACATGCTAACTATGTGTTTAACTTTATAAGAAGCTACCAAACTATTTTCCAAAGCAAGTGCACCAATTCCAGTTTCCATCACCGTATTTTATTTGAATAGAAAATATGTAAATATGACCCATTTAAGTATGTTACATTTAGAAAAGTAAATAATTGCGTAAAAAATGATAATTTTGTTCCTTGTGTTGCTCATTGATAACTTTGACAATTAGGCAGAGATATGAAATCTGATGTAATGTGTGAAAGGGAAGATTTTTTTTTTTAAGGTGCATTCTTTTAACTGATGAAAAAGAGCTTTATAGGTCATAGCAAGAGTTTATGTACTTTGCCATTTGTCTGCTCTTTCTCGTCTTTGACATCCTTTCACATTCTCTCACATCCTTCAGGAATTATCTTGTTGCTAAGATGGAAAAATAAAAATTATATTAATGATTTAGAAGGAAAACTGAAATAGCAGTAGAGACATTTATTTAACAAATATTTGCTCAGCAAATATTTATTAAATGCCTACTAAATGCTGAGGACTCTTCTAGATGCTGGAGAGTCAGTAGAAAGTTTAACAGAGCAAACAAAAAATAACCAATAATGAAAACTACTTCATTCAGATCTTAATTCTAGTGATAAGTACTAATGTAAAGCACACAGCATAGGAGAAAGAAATAAAATTTTGATGGGGTAGGGGCTATTGTTAAGTTATGCACCTCTGTTTTTATTTGGCAGAAGCCAGGACTTTTTTTTGTTGTTTAATAATTTTTTAATTTTGGAATGATTTTACATTTGGCAAAGTTGCAAAGAAAGTACAGAATTTCAGTATATCTCTCACCCAGTTTCCCCTAAGTTAGCAATTTGACATTAATTGCCATTGCCATTGTACGTTTGTCAAAGCTGAGAAACTAGTACTGGTACATGCTCTTAACTCATCTTCAGATTTTATTGAGTTCACTACTTTTTCCTCTAATATCATTTTTCTGTTCCAGGCTCTAGTTCAGGATACCAGATTGCATCTAGTCATTATGTTTCATTAGTCTCCTCTAATCTGTTACAGTTTCTCAGTCTTGGTTTTGTTTCTTTTTCCTCATTTATTTATTCAATCATTTATTTGTTTCAGTTTGGATTCATGTGTATTTATTTTGTACATTGGGTTCTAACTGAAAACTCCAGAAAACCCCAAAGGTCCTACTCTTGCATGTTGCATAAGGCAAAAGGCTGGAGAGATGTTACGGGAAAATATGAATGACATTAAAAAGCTATCGAAGGCCAAAGCTAGAATAATTTGAGCAGGAAAATACATACTGGAATATTGAGTTAGAGCCCAGTATATAAAAGAAACATACGTGAATCCACACTGACACAAAAAATAAAACAAGGACTGACTATACCCCAATAGTAATGAGCACACCAGCACTCAGATCTTGATTTCTAATTACTGTTTTCCAATAAAAAGAACTAGGCCTTCCTAGAGAAGGGGTTGAGTTGCATGCTGGGGTATTGTTTTATTTTGTTAAAATATTCTTAAGAAAATCTCATTTTGAAAATTATGCTAAAGAGATAGTTGGCCAGAAGTATAACATATGCTGACTTAGGAAATTACAAAGTAAAAATTTTGTACTGCTAAATCAGGCCCATCTTTTGAAAATCAATGTATCCCCCCACAAAAAGTGCATATTGGGTCATTGTTTAAAACAGTATACACTTTTGAAAGTATTTCAAATATATATGTTATTATACAACTTTAAGATAAGGTAGTCTCTGTTATTTAAGTTTTTGTTTTAAGCTCACGTTAATATTAGCATACTTACCACATTGAATGGAAATAGATGGTTTGTATCTTTTATTTGAATAAGACCTTTGGACCTTTCTTCATATGAATTGTAGGTGGGAACTGGGAAATCTGTTGTTAAATTTCTCCTAGGGAAGTTGACATAAATTTTAATTGCATTCATTTAATAATTAGTCTCTTTTTCAAAAGTGAGATTTTTTAAAAAAGTATTTTGGGTTTCAGTATTGTAGACATTTTCTGCTTTGGATTTTTTTTTTCCTCATGGATTCTGAAGTCAGATTGCCTGGTTTTAAAATCTGACTCCTCCAATTCTTTTCTTTTTAAAGATGTGGGGGTACAATTCAGGATTAAGTATACAAGTGGACATCATACAGGTAAAGTTTGGTCCCCACTTTGCCTGGTTTGAGATCAGGTAACCTTATTGATGTTATGTCCCCCATGCCTACCACCCTGGCACTATTGGTATGGATGTTTTAAGCCACAGGGATAGGTAAATGATTTCAGCAACCCAAATATGGTCTAAGAGGTATGTATTTCTTTTTGGTCCTCAGAGTGGGGCAAGTTTTAAAGTTGAATTAAACTTTAAATTGGGAGTTAAAGTTAGCTTTGAAAAAAGTGGATAAGTTTAAAAGTGGATAAAGATATTATAGCTGTAAAGAACAATATGTCTTATGTTTTAATTATTATTTTTTTATTTTCTTTTGCAGAAAATGTAGCTGATCACTACATTTCCCCCTTTCATGACATTCCTCTGAAGGTGAACTCCAGAGAGGTATTGTTTTGACTTGAGAAAGAAAATATGTACTTCTAGTATCATCATAAGATGCTTTTTGGGAGCACCTTGAAAGGGAAGAATGTGGCTTAGAAGTCAGAAGGAGAAACATAAGTTATTGTAACAAGGTTGTAAGCTTCTCATGAATTAAAATTTGTATGAGAATAGGATTCTTTCAGGAAGACTTGGGAGAAAAGGGTGTTAGTGATCCATAAGCCTTAGAATTTGATAGGAAATAAAGATTTAAGGAAAATTTAGGAAGTTAACAAGCGATTTATTTCTAATAACAATACAGCTAACTTTTGTGGATTACTTTCTATTTTGCTAGCCACCATGTGAACAAATGTTATTTAATTTTTATGAGTTTCTATTATCTCCAAGGACACTGAGACTGAAGGCATTTTATTGACTTGTCTAATATAATATACCTGGTAATTGCCAGAGCTAGGTTTCAAACAAACATTTCTGATCATAGTCTCTGTTATTTAAGTTTTTGTTTTAAGTTCACCTTAATATTAGCATGCTTACCACATTGAGTGGAAATCGATGATTTGTATCTTTTATTTGAGTAAGACCTGTGGACCTTTCTTCGTGTGAATTATAGGTGAGAATTGGGAAATCTGTTGTTAAATTTCTCCTAGGCAAGTTGACATAAATGTTAATTGCATTCACTTAATAATTAGTCTCTTTATCAAAAGTGAGATTTTAAAAAAATATATTTTGGGTTTCTGTCTATAGTAGACATTTTCTCCTTTGGATTTTTTTTTTTTCCCATGGATTCTGAAAACAAGCATTTCTGATCACAAAGTGCGTGCTCTTTAACCACTCTATGAAACAGGTGCTAGAAAAATAGAGCAGGGGTAAAAATGGTGATATTTAAATAGCTATTTTTTATTAGAACTTAAAATCACTTGGTAGTTGTCAGGATATAAAAGATGCCAGGAAAACTGCTGCTATAAAGTCAAAATAATTTATTTGGGGCCTCAAAATTTTTGAGGCATCTTGAGATCTCTCCTGATTAGTTGCAAGATGACATATTTGATAGTGGATATTAATGACTATCATGAAGTTGGAAGTTATCTCCTTTCCAAGTAATGAATGATCAAATTTGTTAAGGGGGCACAGCTAGTAAGTAAATAACCAGGACTACATTCCACGTTGAGATTATTTGGGGCTGAATGGGTTTGGGTTTTCCAGGACTGTGAGGAGATCAGTGTAGTGGCTGAGGCCGGTAAAGAACTAAGAAAGCTGCTTCAGATGGAAGGTTTGTTTGACCTTGGTGTTAATTACCTCTGAGGCTGAATATCATGCGAATACTGATTTTATGGATGGTGAAGTAGGATTTGTGCCGCCTTCCAACCCTACAGCTGTCAATAATGATGGCAACAGGGAGAAACTATGCTCAGTGCTTGACATACATTATCTTAGTCCTTCTGGAACTGCTATTCTGTGCTTATTTTGTTAATGAGGTTAAGTACCTTGCCCGTGGTCAAGAATCTAGTCTGTTGTGGAGGTGAAATTGAATTCAGGTGCTCTAACTTCAGAGTGTGTATTTCTCACTTCTCTTGTGTAATGCCTCCAGCTCATTACTTTTAACAGTTGAGCTGCAGGACAAAGCGTCATATAACCTGGAAAGAGCAAGAAACCAAAGAAAGGCAAAAAGAATTGTCTGTTACTGTGTGTTTCTGAGTGTGTGAGAGTGTATGTGTGTATACATGTCTCTGTGTTATATTTTGTTTTGGCCTAAATATCTCATGTCTCCAAACACCTTTCCTTGCTTTTGGCCAAAAGTGCATGCTTTCATTTATTCATTAATTTATTAATTCAATAAATAATCATTACATGCTTATTATGAGCCAGACACTATTCTAGGCACTGAGTGTGTAGTGGTTAATAAGATAAATATAGTTTCTACTAAATTGGAGGAGTCAACTATAAAACAAATCAGATAATGTTAAGCACTGTAAATATACAGTGAAATGTAAGATAAAAAGGTTACTGGTAGGAAGTGTCATCAGGCATCTATCATAACAAAATCTATGTATTTCATAATAGTAATAATGCACCTGTATTTCTGAGAATCATGTTGTAGGTAGAGGTGAAGGTGGAACAGAGTGAGCTAAAAAATCTCAGTGAGCATAACATTCTGTCTGAGGGTGGGTTTTGGAGAATATGAGATTTGGGATTAGGCAAAATTGATGATAGGGCAGGGTAAGTACAATCAGGTGTCAGTGAGTTCTGGAGATACAGAGATTGATATACAGTGGTCATGTCAGTAGGTTTCCCTAGTTTTCAGTCAGTAATGATCAGAACTCTTACTTTTTAGGGAGTATATAGTGTATTAGGAACAGAAATAATGTTTCAGGGTCAACTTGGAATAATTACTTTTCTGTTTCCTTCGTTAGTAGTCATTTTGGTATATAAACATTATGCATACTGTGTGAGCATTTGTGAATGGCGTAATTTTTCTTCTCTACCCACCATGTAGTCTGTTTTCATTTAAAAGTGCCTGGTGGAGGCATAGTAATCACACCTTGGTAGAATTCACAGGCAGGAGGTGCAGCCGGAATACTTTCACGGCTTGTTAGTCATGCTCCCTGGGGTTTCATTTCAATAATGAAATGACTGTTTTAAGCCTAATCACTGGAAACTGCCTGTCTTTCCTTAAAAACTGAACACCGCCTATGCTTATTTTATAAAAACTAGGAAAATATTCTTGAAAGAGATTTAGCTTTCGGATAATTTATTTTATGAAACACTTTGATGATGCTGAGGGAAAAACTAAAGTGGGAATTGGGTAGGTTTTCTGTTGAATCCTATTTCTTTCAGCCTCTGTAATAGAGTGTTTCTACAATCGTCGTACTTTTGTTGCTATGCAGTGTGACTGCATTCTTTCATGAAATATTACAATAATAATACAGTTTTTTCTTTTTATAGGAAAATGCTATTTCTACAAAGAAGGCACGGAATGAAGAATATGAGGTATATCTAAAGGTTTTTATTTTTGTGAATCACTTTTCTATTGTCTTTTAAAGACCTTGGTGATAGTTTGCATTTGTAAAGGGCCTCAAAAATTTTTCCCCTTGTAAGACTTCCATATGAATTCTGATGTTCTTCTTCTAGTACCTCTTTAAGGTAACTAGAACAAATATCACCATTTAATTTTTCTTACTGTGGGAAAATATTCATAACATGAAGTTTACCATTTTAACCTTTTTATTTTGTACAATTCAGTGTCATAAAGTACTTCTACATTGGTGTGGAATCATCACCACCATTCATCTCCAGAGCTTTGTCATTCCAAAGTGAAACTCTGTGCACATTCAACACCAACTCCCCATTTCCTCCCTTTGGTAACTACTATTCTACTTTCTGTTTCTATGAATTGGATTATTTTAGGTACTTCATTACCATTTCATTTGGTAAGTGAAAAGCCTGAGAGAATTGGCACAGGAACCCAGATATTAGTAGCAAGTTATTTATCATGGAAGGAGGTCTAAAGTAAATGTACTTCATAGGAGAATTGGTCAGTTTTTACCTTATTTTTATTATTACTATTATTATTATAAGATAGAAAATTTGAGAGGCTGCTTTAGAACCCAGGAACCAATAGTCTTTGGAAGTATAGGAGAAAAAAAAGTTATACCAACTATATGCTAAAATAAATATATTCTGAATATATCTTTTAACTATGTGGCTGTCAAACCTTTAATACTTCTTGACCTAGGACCAGAACATCTGATTGATGACTGTCATCCCATCTCTTGCCACAGGTGTCCTTTCATCCTACTGATGCCAGGCAGTTTTTCCTGCTACCTTCCTGCTCTCTTTTACCTTTCCATCCTTATTTCTATCTACTATATTCTTTACACCAAATGAAACTTGTGACTCCAGTCTTTGGATTCACTTCCAAACATAGCTGTTTAATTCCTACAAAGTGTGCTTGCTATCCTTCTTCTATTTTTTTCTAGGCTGTCATTTGTCCAAATGGTCCTTGAGCCATCTACACTGGAACCACTTAAAGTGCTTGGTAAAAATTCAGATTCCTAGCCCCATCCCATAGCTCCTAGATTATCCTCTGCTTGATGGGTCCTGGCTTATCTACATGCTTAACAAGTGTTCCAGGTGTATTCTAAATATGATGCTTGAGAACCACTGCCCTAGAGGTTGGGTGAACAAGACTTTATAGGTCCCTGAGAACTTTGGGTATCAACCTGAAGCAGTTGTTTCAATGGGAAAACTATATTCTGAGTCCAGACAGTCAAATTAAAATTTAACTCTTAGAGCACAGTTTATAAGTTGTACGCTGTCTGATTTGGGTTTATTTGCAAGTTTAAGTGTTAGGAAAAAAGAATGATTTCTTCCTATTTTTTCCTCCATATATATATAAAACATATGGACTGCTTTTTTATATATGCTATTAGTTTTTCTTTTTGAGTTCTGCAACAAAAATACATGGAAAAAAATAGAAATAGAAGAACTGAAGGAGGAGTGTCCCTGCCGCATATACAACTTTCTGATTTGATTTGTGTCCCTTTTATCTTTTTGATTTTCTAATAAATTTTGGCAGACCACTGTTGGTTTATAATTAATATTAATCTTAGGAAAAGCAGGCTAACGATGACTTTAAAAAATTACCGACCAAGTGCATTTTAGCTAGAGAGAAGAAAGGCAGGCTGGAAATAAGCTTTCAGTGATTAGGAACAAATGATGAGGGAGAGTGGGGTTTGTAGGCTTAAAATTCAAACCTCATCTATTGTTCTTTTGGCCTAATTCAAATCTCTGTGAGTGGTTTTGGTAGATGTCATTGTGTAAAATGATTGTTACTAGCTTGGTCTTCTCTGTCACCTCTAAGTATTCATCCACATGCATTTGTTCTCTTATAGCCAGGCTTTCAGGGATGAATAAATTATGTGAACATCTGCCATTTACTTCAGTTTTCCTTTTTAACAGCTACTTCAGACATATTTAAACAGGTGCAGGGGTACCTCATGAAAGAGCATAGAAAATGAAACATAACAGCATGAGTGTGTATAAGGTTGCTAAGAGAGGTATGAGACATACTTTTAAGGAGCAGTTGTTTGAGAATTTGTTCTCAGCTTTGTTGTTTATATCATTATAGGTCTGCAGTTTTGCCATTTGTAAACTTTAGTCTTATCTAGAAAAAATAAAAACTATCATTACTTTTATTACTTTTCAGGCTCACTATATAGCTCCATTTAATTGTGTAAATAGCCTTCTTTGAATTAACAGTATTCCATGTTACACTAGGAAACCCCCATGATATTGTTTAGTAATGTTTTAAACAAACTCTGGCTGCATATTAGAATTGCTTGGACAGCCTGTAAAATTAAGCAGTGCTCTGGCTCCACTCCAGACAAATTGTGTTCAAACTGGTGAGAGGTGATGCTTTGGGAACCTTTTTTTTTCAATTGGTTAAAGCTGATCAGGTGATTTTGATGTGTGGCATGGTTAAAAATAAGTAGGTTAAATCACTGTTTCTCACATGATCTGTGGTAAAGGACTAGTGCTTTGTTTTATTTCTAATCTGTTGTGAACTGGTACTTAAAAAAAATACAATCAAAATTAATTGTAAGAAAAGTGTAATTCAGGTTCCAATTTTTGATTATTAGATTCAATAGGTGTAGTAAAATACAGTTGCAAATTGCCACAAACGTTTTGAAATGAGCTGATAAAAATCAGTTTGCAGATTGGGTCTGGTCCATGGCTCTGCTTGAAGTACACTATTTTAAAGTATTGTTTTTCCCTGACATTATTGATACCAAATTGGCATACAAATCAACTTAACCTTAAGACTTTCTCTTTGTAAGGCAAATAGTGGCAAGTTATTTTTACTCATTTTTAACCTAGAGTCTCTTTTGGTTTAAAAAAAAAGCAACAGCAACAATTATCATTTTGGACTCTGAAATCACTAGCTAGCTAAGCTAAGTTTAGAAAGTTACGTCTAACTCTTTGTGAGCTCTTTAATAGCCATGTTTTTGACCTTAATTGTACATTGTAATTTTAACTTGGACTTAAATATTGTTTTATAACTGTCAAAATATTTTACTTCATAGTGTTCTGTGTATTTTCATTGGAATTATATAATTGATCATCCTAACAACTATGTGTGGTAAGTGGGATAGAGATTATTATACTTAACTTTCCAACTTGGGAAAGTGAGAATGAATTCTTACATGAGGGACTCAGTCTCTCACTGCTATTTCAGTTGGAAAATAAAAATCAAAATGTATTTCCTGACTCCATTTTAGTTCTGACACTACACTGCTAAGGTATTTCCAGACATATCATAACATCTAACACAGTGCAGTAGGGTTCAAGTGACTTGGTGGCTTACATTCTGCTAGGTTAGGCATAAATTAGATGTATGATGAAGCCTCTAAGCAGTTTTTGTTGGAAAAAACCTAAAGCATTCTTGTAAAGGAGATAACTTAAAAAAAAATGGTAGGTAAAATTTTTAATGTTCTCTATTTTGTTTTCTTTTGAACTACAGAATTTGTTTAATATGATTGTAGAAGTACCTCGGTGGACAAATGCTAAAATGGAGGTATGGGTATGTTTTATTAATATAAAACCAAAATGATAATAATGATATAAAAACTTTGTTTCAGGTTGTCTGGCATAATATTTTGATTTTGGGAGAGTTGAGAAAAATATTCAAAGCTGAATGTGCAGTTTAAAGACTGGTTTTTTTTTTCAATTTTGCCTCTCTAATCTTTTATACATATATTTGTTTAATTTTCTTTGTCTTCCCTTTCTTTGGAAATGGCAAGTATTTTCAAGGTTTACTTAAATAGATTCTGAAATATATTTAGTTCATAGATACAACTGAAACATTTATTCAGGGCTGATAGCAATTTTAATTTCTAAGAACTAAATTCTCCTTTAGAATTTATCTCTACCACGAATTTTTCCACCAGCATTTTCTTGATTAACTTGATTTATGAGCCCTATCCAAGAGCATCTGCTGTTCCCCTAGCTAGCTTTTTAAAAATATATTTTCCAGAAAACATGAACCTGTCTAGAATTTTTCTTTTACTCCTCAGAATTTTATTGTTCTTCCTTCAGTTAGACAGGATTCCTTATAGTTCTAAGTGAAATTTAATTTATGTTGCTTTGTTTGTATGTGATGGCAAGTATTATTTTAAATATTAAAATTAGTCATTATTATGTAAATGTATTTCAAAATTTATATTTGGAGAAGTTTCAATACTTTCACCAGGTCCAGTCAGTATTTTTGTCAACACTTTAATAAGAAAAGTTAGATATTAGATTCTTCTTTTGGTCTTGCTCCAGGTATAATGTTTCATCTTTACTGCTACTTTCTACCTCAGGTAGGTGTAGGATCCAAGGATCTGTGAGAATCTACCTAATTGAAGCAATATTTCTTCATTCAACATGGCTTCAGTTATTATTTTAATTTATGGCATAGATTTTTTTTTTTTTTTTGAGTTGGAGTCTCACTCTGTCGCCCAGACTGGAGCACAGTGACCACTCCCGGCCACTGCAGCTTCGACCTGATGGGCTCCAGTGATCCTTCTGCCTCAGCCTTCCGAGTAGCCGGAATTACAGGCGCGTGCTACCAGGCCTGGTTGATTTTTTGATTTATTGTAGAGATGAGGTCTTGCTGCGCAGGCGGGTCTCGGACCCGTGGGCTCAGGCAATCCACTCACCTCAGCCTCCCAAAGGTGCGGGATTACAGGCTGAGCCACCGAGCCCGGCTGCATAGATTTTTTTTTGAATGGCAATATGAATATGTTTGATAGAAAAGTAACTTTGAAGTAAAATCATTTGTTCAGAATCTTTTTTGATGATTTTTTAAATTGTATCACAATGGAAGATTTATATTGTATTTACTTATGGAGTACACAGTGATGTTACAATTTATGAACATAGTTTGGAATAATTAAATCAACCTAATTAATATATCTATCATCTCAAGTAGTTATCTTTTTTTTTGTGGTGAGAACTTTTGAAATTTATTCTTTTAGCAGTTTTGAAAGGGACAGTATGCTATTAACTATATTCACCACACTGCACAGTAGGCCTCAAGAACAACAACAAATGTATTATTCTTGTCTAACTGAGATTTTGTATCCTTTGACCATCATTTCCCAATTTCTCCCACCTCCAATCTCTTTAGCCATAATTTTAATCTCTGTTTCAACGAGTTTGATTTTTTTCTTTTCTTTTCTTTTTTTTTTAAGATTCCATATAAAAGTGAGAACATGTGGTATTTGTCTTTCTGTGTCTGGCTTATTTCACTTAGCATAATGTTTCCAGTTTTATCCATGTTGTTACAAATGATTGAATTACCTTTTTTTTTAAAGACCAAATGGTATTCCATTGTGTATATATACCACATTTTCTTTATCTATTCATCTGCTGATAGACACATAGGTTGGTTATATATCTTGGCTATTGTGAATGGTACTGCAGTGAACATGGGAGTACAGACATCTCTTCAACAAACTGATTTCTAAGCTTTGGAATAAATACTCAGAAGTGGGATTGCTGGATCATCATAAAAATAATTTTTTCTAAGTTGGGGGAACCTCTGTATAGTGTTTCATAATGGCTGTACCAATTTACATTCCCATGAACAATGTACAAGTGTTCCCTTTTCTTCACATTCTCATTAATACCTGTTATCTTTTGCTGTTTTGTTAATATCTATTTTGACTGGTATGAGATGATATCTCATTGTAGTTTTAATTTGCATTTCCCTAATTCGAACATATTTTTCATATAGCTGGCCATTTTTATCTCCTTTGAGAAATGTCTGTTCAGTTTCCTTGCTTATTCTTTAATCAGACTTTTGTTTTCTTGCTGTTGAGTTGAATTCCTTATCTGTTTGAGATATTAATCCCTTATTGGATGTATTGCTCACAAATAATTTATTCCCAATCTGGCAGTTGACTCTTCATACTGTTAATGGTTTCCTTTGTGCACAGAAGCTGTTTTAGTCTGATGTAATCCTATTTGTCTATATTTACTTTTGTTACATGTGCATTTAATCCAAAAAATTATTGCCCAGACCAATGTTATATAGTTTCCTTCCTGTATTTTTTCCTAGCTTTATAATTTTTTTTCTAGCTTTGTAGTTAGTGGTCTTATGTTTAAGTCTTTAATTCATTTTTAGTTCATTTTTGTATATGGTGTGCAATAATGGTCCAGTTTCAGTCTTCTATTTGCTGATATCTAGTTTTCCCAGAACTATTTATTGAAGATACTATTATTTTCCCATTGTGTATTCTTGGCAACTTTGTTAAAAATCAATTGATCATACACACTTGGGTTCATTCCTGGGCTTTCTGTTCTGTGTCATTCATTGATGTTTCTATTTTTTTTTTGCCAGTACAAGTTGTGCATTCTTTATTGAAAATGCTCAGAACCAGAAGTGTTTCCAATTTTTGGATTTTTAAAAAATATCATCAGTTGAACATCCCAAATTCAAAAATGTAAAATGCAAAATTTTTCAGACTTTGGATTTTTGGATTTGTACCATACAATACTATATTAACCTGTACCGTACTTTTAAAATTGCTATAACTTTGTAGTGTAGTTTGATAATCTGGTGGTGTGATGCCTCCACCTCTATTCTTTTTGCTCATGATTGCCTTAGCTGTTTGTTTATATTTTTTATTTTTATTTTTTCTGATTTTGGGTTCCACAGGTATTTTAGGATTGATTTTTTTCTATTTCTGTAAAAAAAAAAAAATAACATTGGAATTTTGGTCAGGATTGTATTGACTCTTCATTGATCTACAAGATCACTTTGGACATTTTAATAATAATTCTTCCAATCCATGATCACAGGATACTTATTCATTTATTTGTCTTATCTTCAATTTATTTCATTAGTGTTTTATAGTTTTTAGTATATGGATTTTCCACCTCTTCGGTCAAATTTATTCCTAAGTATTTTAATTTTTCTAAATTTATATTTAGGATTTGGGGTACACCTGTGTAGTCATTACATGGACATATTGTGTAGTGGTGGGGATTGGGTCTCAGTTGCCCATTACCCAAATAGTGAACATTGTGGCCCATAGGCAGTTTCTGAACTCTAACCTCCCTCTCCACCTCTTATTGGTTTCCCCACTGTCTATTATCTTCATCTTTGTATCATTTAGCTCCCACATATGCGTGAGAACATGTGGTGTTTGATTTTCTGAGTCAGTTTACTTAGGATGATGATCTCCAGCTCCATCCATGTTGCTGCAGAGGACATGATTTCATTCTTTTTTGGCTGCATAGTATTCCATGGTGTTAATGAAAATATGGCATATATATATATATACCATATTTTCATTAACCATTGATCTGTTGATGAAAATTTAGGTAAATTACACATCTTTGTGACTGTGAATTGTGCTGTGATGAACATGTAGATGCAAGTGTCTTTTTTATAGAACAACCTCTGTTCCTTAGGGTAGACATCTAATAGTGGGATTGCTGGATTCAATGGTAGATCTACTTTTAGTTCTACAAGCAACTGATGACAAAAACATACACTGGGGAAGGGACTCCCTATTCAACAAAATAAAATCCTAGAAGAAAACCAGGAAAAACTCTTATGGACATCGGCCTAGGCAAAGAATTTATGGCTAAAACCCTGAAAGAAAATGTAACTAAAGCAAAAGTAAAAAAAAGTGGGCCTTAATTAAACTATAAAGCTTCTGCACAGCAAAAGAAATAATCACCAAACAGACAAGTTACAGAATGGGAGAAGATATTTGCAAACTATACATGTGACAAAGGGCTAATGACCTGAATCTACAAAGAACTCCAACAAATCATCAAGAAAAAAGTAAATAACTCCATGAAAAAGTGGGCAAATGACATGGACAGACATCTCTTAAAAGAAGATATACAGGTGACTAACAAACATATTAAAAAATGTTCAGCAGAGGAATTCCAGTAAGATGGCAACAGCATAGATGGGACTGTGAGATTCTCTGAAAGTGAGTTCCCAAAAAGACTCTTACTTTTCTTCCCCCACCCCCTACCCCCCATCAGCTGCACCGGTCCAAGGCCTGAATGCCCTCGGTCCCACACAAGGCTGGCTATTGCAGCCTCATGACTGCTGCTCCTACATAGGTGGTTGCAGGCCCAGATGTGTGGAGATCCCAGCTCCATCCCCGGCTACAATGTCTCACCTGGCCCCAAGCTGCTGGCCGCTGCCTGTGGAGGCCCTTGGATACCGCCTTGTGGAGATCTGGGTTCCCTTGCTGGTTACACTGATCCGCCCTGCACTCAGCTGCTGCCAGCTCCCTTCCTGACTGGGTGCCCAGCCCGGTGCCTACTCCTCAGAATTCCAGCTCCCCACCCTGGGTTCTGGGCCCCTGTCCAGTCCTAGTTCAAGCCGCTGTCACCGGGAGGCTCTAGGCGCTGGCTGCTCAGAGATTCCAGATTCTTGGCTGAAGTGCCCTGTGCAGGGCCCAAAGCCACTGTCACTGCTCACCACCTGTCCTTTGGAGCTCTGGTTCCCGTTCTGGCTGAGGCACCCAGCGTGGGACCCCATGGTTGTGTAAGGGAACAGTATATCTTAAGGAAGTGTTGATCAGCTGCTCTCAGCTCCAGAAGAGGGAATTCCCAGCTCCCTCCTCCACTTCAGGCCACTGGTGGCACACCAGATCCAGCACCCAGCAAAGTAGCTGATCCCTGGTGCCTAATGTGGGAGACACACCACCACATCCCATCATAGTGGATCACCTACAGACCTGGACGAGTGGAGAGAAAGGACAGGTGGAGAGATAGGATCTGCGAAAGAGGAGCTGCCCAGCTTGGCCATTTTCCAGGCAGAGATTTGCATTGCCCCACCCATCTACAAGCATCCTCCACCTTGGTTTCTAAGGAAATGTTGCTAAACAGGAAACAAAAGGCCTTCCCTTATGCTGAATCAGATACAGGCAACTCAGCCGTGTTGCAGTCCTCTCAGGCAGCAAGCCAAGGGAACCAACCCAAGCTTGGAGTAAATCTATCTGCCTGCAATGGAAGCAAAGGGGAGAGGCTAGAAAGCAGAGTTGAAGAGACTTTAGACATTCAGGAAAGATTCCAGAGCTAGTCTGGTTTCTTATTTTGATTTTTGATTTTATTGTTTTGACTGTTTGTTTTCCTCACTTTTGTTTGCATTTTAATTTAGACTGCCTGTTTGTGTTGGGGAAAAGCACACCAAAAGGCATGATTTTGTTGGACTGTCTTTGTGTGATTACCAGTATGCTTTAGGGAATTTTGTTTGTCTGTCTGTTCTCACTCTTTTCTGGCCTTGTGTCTCTTTTTCACTCATTAGTTGGTATGTATGTCTGTATTTCCTGACTCTTCTCTCTCTCTAACTTCCTCCTGACCCCCTCTCTTCCATTATTTTCCTTTTTTGTACCTCCTTTTGTTCCTAAACCTTGCTGCACGGACAGATAGTAAGGCAGTGAGAAATGTGTTCCAGTGTGCCCATACACCTGTTGGTGGTTACTGGGATCTGCAGATAGATTGTGAATCACAGCTTCCCCCTCAATTAAACCTCAAAACTGTAAAAAGTACAGCCCCCAACCCACAGTCCAGCCTCAAAAGTGAACAAAGCCAGAAGACCCTCATAAGGAAGAACAGGAGATTGAACAAAAGAAGTAAAAGCAACCCTACCTTCCCTGAAAAATAGAATTAAAGAGGGGGAGGGAAAGGGGGAGAGAAAAAAATCTGCACAAATGAAGAAAAACCAAAAGAAAATATGGGTCTCTCCCAGACCTCTGGGAGGGCAGACACTGAGAAAACTGACTTCTCAGCAAACAATGAAGTGCCACCAGAATGACTGTTCTCAAACTACAAACCTAGATATCAAGACATTAATGGAGAGATGAAAAAGAATTGAGGAGAGACAAGAGGAAACTAGGAAGGAGTTGATAACTGAGATAACAGTAGTAAAGAATATGGTGAATGAAATAAATATCAGAAAAGCAGAATTAGCCAAGCAGAAGAAAGAATCGCAGTGCTTGAAGATCAAAATATAGAACTAACCCAAACTGTCAAAAACAGAAAAGAAGTTTAAAAAGACAGAACAAAATCTTCAAGAGATGAGCGATTACTTCAAGAGACCAAACCTAAGAGTAATTGGACTTTCTGAAACATAGAGACAGAGGCCACCTTGGAGTAAACATTTCATCAGATTATTGAAGAAAACTTCCCTCATCTCATCAGTGATGCAGAAATTCAAACATAAGAGATTCATAGAACCCCTGCAAGACAACAAATGAGAAGACCAATTCCCAGACACATAATAATTTACCTAAACAAAGTAGGTATGATAGAAAAAATCCTAAAGATAGCAAGAGAAAAAGGCCAGATCACCTACCATGGAAGAACAACTGGAATAGCAGCAGATTTATCTACAGAAACCCTGCAGGCTAGGAGAGCTTGGAGCCCTATCTTCAAAGTTCTAAAAGATAAACAATTTCAACCACGAATAGCCCACACAGCCAAGCTAAGCTTCATCAGTGAGGGAGAATTAAAATCTTTCCCAGATTTCCAATCCCTAAAAACTTATGCTGCCACCAGACCACCTCTACAAAAAACACTAAAGAAAGTACTAAACACAGAAGAAAAGAAAAAAACAACAACGTTCTTCACAAGAGTCCAGAAAAAAGAGGAAAACACACACGAACCAACACCCAAACCAAAAGAAAGACCAAAAAAAAAAAAAAACCAAGTGGAAGAACAACAACTCTATAAGAACTCTATAATAGGAACAAACTCTCACGTTTCAATAATTAGCCTGAATGTGAATGGACTGAACACACCACTGAAAAGACATAGAATGACAAAATGGATGAAATATCACCAGGCAACAATATACTGCCTTCAAGAGGCACATCTCACTAGAAAGGACATACACAGACTCAAAGTAAGAGGATGGGATACAAATTTTCCGGCGAATGGAACACAAAAGAAAGGAGGAGTCGTTATCATAATTTCAGACAAAATACCCTTTAAGCTATCAAAAATTAAAAAAGATACAGAAGGCCACTACATATTGATAAAAGGTTCACTCCATCAATAAGAAATATCTATCCTAAACATATATACACCCAACATAGGAGTGCCAACTTTCATAAAGAAGCTACTAGGAAAACTCAAAGAAGATATTGACTCTAACACTATCATAGCTGGGGACTTTAATACCCCACTCACAACCCTAGACAGATCATCAGGACAAAAAAATCAGCAGTGAGATCCGGAACCTCAGTGTGACTCGACCAAATGGACTTAATTGATACTCTGTCTGGGTGACAGAGTGAGACTCCAACTCAAAAAAAAAAAAAGAAAGGATAAACAAGATCAATGGTCCCCTAGCTAGACTGACCAAGAAAAAAAGAGAAAAAGCCCAAATAAATACAATCAGAAACACAAAAGATGAAGTCACATCTGACTCTGAAGAAGTACAAAAGATCATTAGAGACTACTATGTATACTTGTATGGAAACAAAACTTGAAAACCTTAAGACAACGAAGACTTTCTGACATCACACAACCTGCCTAGGTTGAAACAAGAAGAAATCGAGACCCTAAATAGATCAATAACAATCAAGGAAATTGACTATGTAATAAGAAAACTACCTACAAAAAAGAAGCCCTGGACCAGATGACTTTCCAGCAGAATTCCATAAGACATTTAAGGAGGAGCTGATACCAATCCTACTGAAAGCATTCCAGGCGATTGAGGAAGATGGAACCCTCCCCAAATCATTTTATGAAGCTCACATCACATTGATACCCAAGCCAGGTAAAGACAAAGAAAGAGAACTACAGGCCAATATGTTTGACGAACATAGATGCCAAAATTTTCAACAAGATCCTAAAAACCGGATTCAACAACACATCTCAAAAATCATCCATTATGACCAAGTAGGATTCATCCCTGGGAAGCAAGCCTGGTTCAACATTCACAAAACAATAAATGTAATTAAATACATCGACAGATGTCAGAACAAAAACCACATGATTATATCATTAGATGTGGAAAATTCTTTTGATAGAATCCAGCACCCCTTCTTGATAAAAACCCTCGAACATCTAGGCATACATGGAACATACCTCAAAATAGTAAAAGCCATCTACGAGAAACCCACAGCCAGCATATTCCTAAACAGACAAAAATTGGAACCATTTCCCCTGAAAACTGGAACAAGACAAAGATGCCCACTCTCTCCCCTCCTGTTCAATATAGTATTGGAAGTCCTGACTAGAGAAATCAGAAAATAGAAGGTGATAAGGGGTATCCAAATAGGAAAAGAGGAAGTCAAGTTATCTCTCTTTGCAGATGACATAATTGTGTACCTTGAAAACCCAAGAGAATCTGTCAAAAGTCTCCTTGCACTGATAAAGGACTTTGGCAAAGTCTCAGGGTATAAAATAAATGTGCAAAACACAATCGCATTTCTTTACCCCAATAATAAACAGAAACCCAAATAAAAAGCAAAAACCCATTCACAGTAGCCACAAAAAATAAATAAATAAAATACCTTGGCATCTTCCTAACCAAAGATGTGAAAGACCTTTACAATGAAAACTATAAAACACTGCTCAAAGAAATTAAAGGTGACACAAACAAGTGAAAAAATATCCCATGCTCATGGATTGGAAGAATCAATATTGTGAAGATGTCCATCTTACCTAAGGCAATCTACAGATTTAATGCAGTACCCATCAAATTACCAGCAACATTCTTCTCAGAGAAAAAACAATACATGTATTCATATGGAAACACAAACGACCAAGAATAGCCAGAGCAATCCTCAGCAAAAAAAAAAACAAAGCAGGAGGTATCACATTACCAGACTTCAAACCTTACTATAAAGCTACAATAATCAAAACAGCTTGGTATTGGTACAAGAATGGGTATATAGACCAATGGGATAGAATTGAGATTCCAGAAGCAAAACCTCAATTTTTCAACCAACTCATTTTTGAAAACGCCTCCACTACCTATCACTGGGGAGAGGATAACTTATTCAGTAAATGGTGCTGGGAAAACTGGCTGACCACATGCAGAAGATTCAAACCAGTCCCCTATATATCCCCATACACAAAAATTAACTCTAAATGGATCAGAGACCTAAATGTAAAACTTCAAAGCATAAGAACCCTAGAAAATGCAGGACACACCCTTATGGAAATTGGAACTGGCATCCAATTCCTGAACAAAACCTGAAACGCATAGGCCATAAGAGATAAGATAGACTGGTGAGAACTCATTAAACTGACAATCTTCTGCAAAGCCAAAGAAACTATCAAGAGAGCAGGGAGATGTCCTACAGACTGGGAAAAAGTCTTTTCCAACTCCACGTCTGACAAAGGCCTAACATCTTGGATCTACAAGGAACTCAAACGTGCTGAAACGAAGAAAACAAACAACCCCATTACAAAGTGGGCAAAAGATATGAACAGACACTTCTCAAAAGAAGACATACGAGCGACCAACAGACACATGAAGAAATGTTCAACCTCGCTAATCATCAAGGAGAAGCAAATTAAAACTACACTGCGATACCTAACTCCAATCAGAACAGCCATTATCAGTAACTCAAAAAATAGCAGATACTGGAGAAGTTGTGGTGAAAAGGGAACACTTTTACACTGTTGGTGGGGGTGTAAACTAGTGCAACCTCTGTGGAAAGCAGTGTGGCAATTCCTAAAAGCTCTAAATGTTGACCTCCCATATGACCTCACAATCCCCCTACTGGGAATATACCCTGAAGAACTCAAATCACTCTATAAAAAAGATACCTGCACACGTATGTTTATCACAGCATTGTTCACAATAGCAAGAACCTGTAACCAACCATGCTGTCCATTATAGGAGGACTGGATTAAAAAAATGTACATATACACAATGGAATACTATGCAAACATAAAAAGGAACAAAATCATGAATTTTGCAGCCATCTGGATGGAACTAGAGTTTATAATACTGAGTGATCTCCCACAGAAACAAAGATTTTAGTATCACATGTTCTCACTCATAAGTAGACTTTGAACATCTATCGTAATCCTATAAGAAAAGGATTGATAGTAGTGGGAAACTATGGGGGGGGCAGAGAGGGGCAGGGAGTTGGAATTAACAGTAGTCTATATCTGTCTGGGGATGGGGGGGACACCCCTTATCAACAAGGGTGCCTGAATGATGCATATTTGTATACCCAACCCTTAACTGTCCCCACAATTTTAAAATAAAAAATATGTTTAATAAAAAAATAAAAAATAAAAATAAATAAATAAATAAAAAATATTCAGCATCACTGATCATCAGGGAAATGCAGATTAAAACCACAGTGCAATACCATTTTACACCTGTCAGAATGGCCATTATTAAAAATAAAAAAACAATAGATGCTGGTGCAGATGAGAGGAAGGGGAACACTTAGACACTCTTGGTGTGAGTGTAACTTAGTACAACCTCTATGGAAAGTGGTATGAAGATTACGCAAGGCTTTTAATTTTTTGTTGCTATTGTAAATGGGATTGTTCTCTTGATTTCTTTTTCAGATTGTTTAATATTAATGTATAGATTCACTATAATTATTTTGTGTTGATTTTGTGTCCAGTAACTTTATTATATTCCTTTATTAGTTCGATTTTTTTTGGTGACATCCTTAGGGTTTTCTTTATATAAGATCATGTGATCAGCAAACAGTGACAATTTCACTTTCTTTCCTACTTTGGATGCCTTTTATTTATTTATTTTTACCTAATTGCTCTTGCTAAGACTTCCAGTACTATATTAAATAGAAGTGGCAAAAATGGACATCCTTGTCTTATTCCAGATCTTAGAGGAAAGGCTTTCAATATTTCACTGTTAAGTAATGGTAAAAATCTTTGAATTAGCTTTATTATTGTAAGATTGATGGCAATAAAAAAATCCAAGCTACCTAACAAAAAGCAATCCAATTTTTCTCTATCCTCTTGCCATCTCAATCATTTTATTTGTGTTTAAAATAATGGGATACATAAATAATAAAGTGGCTAACTATATAATCTAATGTTTTCTTTCCCGACAGTTTTTCTTACATAAAACTATGAATTGGTAATAATAGCTGGCTTAATTTAAAGCATCTTGATTATTAAGTTGAAACTATATTACATAATACATCATATAAATATGTATGATATTTAGTGTGATAATAGCAGATTTTAGAAAATACTATTTGAATATAGAATTAATCAAGTCTCATCCCCCTCTCTCATATTTTCCCCTGTGATTTGCTTAGATTGCCACTGAGGAGCCATTGAATCCCATTAAGCAATACGTAAAGGATGACAAGCTACGATATGTGGCAAATATCTTCCCTTACAAGGGTTATATATGGAATTATGGTGCCCTCCCTCAGGTAACATTTTGTTATAATGGTAAAACTTTTCTATCTTCTGACAAAATTGCCTTGTAAATCCTATGAACTACTTGAATTTAAATTGGTTCTGAGGACATGTCAGTAGGAGAGATTTGTACATTTAAAGTTTTTTTAATATGGAGTTTTATTGCACCAATAAATTTTGTTTTGAACTCTATATATGTCTATACTCAAGTTCTTGGAGTTAGGCATATAGAATGTTCATGTTTGACATTTTGAACACATTTCTTTTTCTGGTCTTAGTTATGAAAAAATTTTAAGCTAGGCTGTATCTTTATTCCTTTAAATATGATAAGTTATTCCTTTATATACATTCATATATGATAACATGAATTTTATTTAAACTTTAATAGGTGAATGTTTTAAATTGTTAACCTTTTCCCCAGATTTTATTGTAAACTGAATTAGGCAACTTTACTGGTATTATTCACTATTAAGAGTTTATAATTTTAAAGTAGAAAGTAGGGAAAAGAGCTAATTAATGGTAAGGCAGCATTCCTCTTGGAGAATGATACTTACTATTTGTTTCTCTTCCTTTCTTTTCCTTTTTGGTTTTTCTCGTGTTTTCTCATGCCTGGGAAGTGGTAACTCTTTTATATTATTCAGTGATTAAAACTCAGACTATGCTGAATCAAGTATAGGTTTTGGGGACTTAGAGAACCATCTTCCTTTATGTTTATAAAAACCATTAGACCATCCATCTATCTGCAGATTGAATATATTTTTATTTATTAATTTTAATATTTCACATGAAATTTTAAGATGCTATTAGGAAAATACCCAGAAACAGTAGTCTTGCTGTATTTAGCATGTTAAAGCAACTGCCCATGTAGAGTAAAAATTCAGGAGAAAAGAAAAAAGTGAATTATTTTCTTAGAGTCAGGGTGTTTTTGATGCAGTTAGACCACTCACATGGATACGTTCTTAGTTAAAATGGGTACCTTTGAAATGATGAGCTAAGAATGAGAATGCCTATTGAAACCATGAAAACAGGTTTTCTGACTCCCCAGTTGCCTAAATGGTTATTCTGTTTGACCCAACAGTGGAAAGTTAAAATTTTCTATTAAACTTAGGGGATACAATCTACAGGAAAGGATGGATGGATGAGAGAAAGACTGAAGAAACCATTGAATTAGAGACAGACAAAAACAGACATAAAGTAGATCAGGTAGGGGATAAACTAAAGTTCATATGTTTGTTTATTTCTTTAAACATTAACTAAGGATTTATGTGCTAGGCAGTATATTAGGTGTTAAGTATACAAAGGCAGATGAGACATAGATATAGGATCAAGGCAGCATAACAAGTTACTAAGAATGTGGGTTTGGGAAACCAATTATCACTATCTAGTTATGTGACCTTGGGCAAGATACTTTTTCTTTCTGTGCCTCACTTTTCATCTGTAAAAATGGAGAACATAAAATCTCTATTGCAAATGATTGTGCTAAGGATAAATGAATTATTGTATTAGAATATCATATAACTTATAGTAATCTATTATAATTATAATTATGACTGGTACTTTTGGTATCTTATGGTTCTTTGTCAAGTTATTTATAGTCTGATTGGGGCAATTGATAACTAAAGCACTGGGTACAATGTAGACACTATTAACTCACCTACCAATTCTGTTATCTTATTGTGGAAAGAAAATAAGCAGACCTATTGATGGGAAGGAAAGGAGGTGAGGAATGGAGTAAAATCAAAAGAAGCTTCTGTCAGTTTCTGTTTAAAGCCCTGCCAAATTTTTGTGCCCCTCTGGATGTGTTTGAATTTTTAAGATGTTCTTATCTGCAATGGTATTAGTCTATTAGTACAGAAGTTTTCTATTAATATAATAGAAATATTAATATAATAGAATTAGACTGCAGCAGTCTCTTTTTTCTATTCACTCTACATTCACTGTTACTTACCTAAGTTTCAGACTCCTTGCAACATCCAGAATATTGTAAAAACATAAATCTGCTAATAGTTTCCCCATACAAGAATACTTTAATGATCTCCTATTGCTAAAAGACATTCTCTAACATTGCTCAACTCTGTATGATATGGCCTCTGCTTACTTCTCCAACCTCATTTTGCAACACTCTTTCTCACTTCCATCCAGCACAATGACTTCTTAAGTGTTTCTAATGTCCCTCAACGTGTCCACACCAGGTCTTCACAGAACTGTTCATTCACTCAATATCTATTTATTGGGTGTCTGATATTTGCTAGGTATTCCTGTTCTAAGTACTGCAGGTAAAGTAGTGATAAAAGTGACACATATTCCTTTGGAACTTTTATTTTAGGCAGATAAGCAGGCAATAAACAAACCGCAAGTAAAACATTAGGTGGTGGTGTGTGTTGGAGAAAAATTAAGCAGGGAACAAGAGTAGGGTGAGTTAGGATTGTTGCAACTTAAGATAGGGTGATGACCTCAGTGAGGAGGTGTTATCTGAAGTGAGGGAATAAGTAGTGTGACATCTAGAGGAAAAGCAGTCCAACAAGAGACTGCAAATGTAAAGGTCCTGAGGTGGAAGTTGGCTTGAATGTTTGAATATCATAAAGGAGGCCAGTATAGCCAGAATGGAAGTGAGGGAGAGGTAAGAGATCTGCATTCTCTCTGCCATTTTTAACTAGAAAACTGTACTATCTTTTTAAGCCCAAACTGATCTTGTTGTTTGTGTGTGTGTGTGTGTGTGTGTTAGTGTGTGTGTTAGTCAGTCTTCAGAGAAAGATTGGGTTGTAATCATTGGATTACATATAAGTTAGTTATTTAATGTTGAAATCATGCTATATGCTTACGGAAAGGGATAATTCTGCCTAATTTTTTTTCCTTGTCAATGATTAGACACAGTGAGCCTATTAAAATGAAAGCTAGTCCTTGGTCCTGTTTACTTTTCTAATCTCATCTTCGATTTTTCCTCCTCCTTCTGTCCCTCACTGCCACATGCTCTGATGCACCAGGCACACTCCTGCCTCAGACCTTCACTGTCACTGTGTCCTCTCACTGGAATACTCTTTACTGGGTATGCGCATGGTGTACCTCCTTAAATATTTGTTCACAAGTCACCTTCTTTGTGATATCTGCCAAACATCCTTTAAAACTTTTAACCTTTCTTCTTGTCTCCCATTCCCCCATCCATACTTTATTTTCCCTTTTCATAATACCTACCAAATTGTAACCTGCTGTATAATTTAGTTATTTATTGTTTTTATTGTTAGTTTCTTTGAGCTAGAATGCAGACTTCATGAGGGCAAGGATTCTGTGTTTTGTTTACTTACATTGTTTCATAGCTGTGTGTGGCTATTATGTTTTGCTATTCTCCTATGATTTGTCTTGTAACAGCAGGAAATTTGTTCAGAGCTGTAACCAAACCAACTGTGCTTGGAAGAACATTTAAACAGCAGAATGTATTTAAGTAGCAGTCTCTCCACTAGCTTGTGACTCATCGGTGTGCGTTTATTATTCAGACTTTCAGCTGTCTAGACTATTAGCCTTAGTAACTTTTCCCACACTCCTAATAATGCCTTTATCAATGTTTGAGCTTTCCTGGGCAAAAATTGTCTTTGTCTTCCCCCAATTTATTCATATTACCCAGATATAGCAGGTTATTTCAATTTTATATCTTTCTCAGTGAATATTTAGAAAACTTTTCTGGGAAATACTGAAGGACTAGAGTCACTTTAAATTTAAGGGTTTTTTTGGTTTTTTTTGTTTTTGAAAACGTACATTGGGTTTTATTTGGATTCCAAAATAGTTTCAGCAGTAAAGTTCATGAACAAATTATTATTGCATTACTTGGCTATTTTTCTGAACATTTAAAAAATGTTATCTTGTTAACTCTTCATAACAACCTAGTGAAATAACAGTTTTTGTGACATATTGATGTGTTTATTTTGAACTTAATTATAAATTTACTTTATTATCTCCAACCAAATATCGTATGTACCACTTATTTGCTTTATAACTTGAGACAAGTGACTAAATCTTTCTAGGCCTGTTTGTTTATCTGTATGCTCATACCACCTACCCCACAAAGTTATTGTTAATGTTTTTAATGAATTGATCAGAGAAAAATGTTTAGCTTCATAATGAGTTCTTAATAATGTTAACTCAGTGATGATAACACTTTTGCTACTGATGTTAACTGCTAATAGTATAAACACTGGTAGAGACTCTCACTCCAGATTGAAGCTGGGAAAGCTTAAGATCTTACTTCCTTTGACTTGGTGATAGAAATCCTGATAGGATAGTCAGGAAGGAGCTCTCAAGAACTACCTGTATACACATCTTTGTACAATTCGGTGATTTTTGTATTGGTTAATGTTTATAGGTTGTAAGGTAATGATCTCAAACACCTGCACAAGGATGAGAAAAATTTGTTTTATGGATATGTGTATTCTGATTAATTTATTTTCTAAATTTTATAGTCATCTTTTATATAACACTATTTATCTTCCTGTGAGAAGCTGTAGTTTTTTGTTATGCCTTTCTTGGGTCCATGCTAAAATTTTTCTGTATAGATAGTATATATAGGTATACCCTCTTAGGTATATACTTATGAGTCAAATAGTGATTTATGTACCTATTTTTATTTAGTAAGTATTCCCAAATTGTTTGCAAAAGTATTGTAACAATTTATACTCCTTACCAGCAATATATAGGGTTCCAGGTGCCCTACATTCTTACTAATATTTGGAAATATCAGATTTTAAAGTTTTTGAAATGGTGTCTCATTGTGATTTTAATTTTTCTATCAGACTGTGTATATTTTCACAAATTTATGAGTCATTCATGTTTCCTCTTCTTTGAATTGTCTGTTCATATCTTCACCCCATTTTTGTTGGGTTATCCTTTTCCTTAGTTAGTTGCAGAAGTTATTTCTAAATTCTGAATGCAATCATTTATAATTTTTGTGAAAAAAAATTAAGATTTTGAACTTCCACTTCTTGGTATTTCTTCTCTAGCCTTTTGCTTTTCTAGTTGTCTCTTTGCCTAGTCATATACCTAAAACTCCAGAAGAGGGTATGTCCAAAGTTTTAAATTTGTCAAGATTTTCTTTTCTGTTGAGACTACACTATACTTTCAAGTTAAATTAGAGGCCATTTAGTGTATATCTCTTTTTGTAGTAAAAACTGAGACCTGATTAGATTTAAAGTATTAAAGGCAAGGGTGGAAATAGAAAGAGTCAGTCTTGTATTTTTGCTCATAAGGACAATTGTGAAGAATGTGCCCTAATCTTAATATTGTAGAGCTTAAAAATTTGCATTTGTGTACTTAATTCCCCAACAGAAACAGAAGTAACTATAAATTGATAGGTATGTTGAAAGTAGAGTTCTGAGGGTAATATAGACAAATCAACCAATAGAAACACCCACTAAAGCCAAATTGAATACAAATATGTTAAAACAGGTTTTGTCTCAGTATAAGGAAGAACTTTAAAAAGTAACATTGATCAAAATGGACTAAATTAGCTTATGGATCTGTGAGCTTCCTGCTCACTGGTAGTATTCATACAGATTGAATAAGCACTAACAATCTTAAAATGTTAGGGCTAAGATATATCTAAAAATTGTCTTATTTAAGCCATGTCTTTTTTTTTTTTTTTTGAGTTGGAGTCTCACTCTGTCGCCCAGACTGGAGTGCAGTGGCCACTCCTGGCCACCGCAGCCTCGAACTGCTGGGCTCCGGCGATCCTTCCTTCTCAGCCTTCCGAGTAGCTGGAACTACAGGCGTGCGCTACCACACCCGGCTAGTTTTTTTTTATTTATAGTGGAGATGAGGTCTCGCCAAGTTGCCCAGGCGGGTCTCGAACCCGCGGGCTCAGGCAATCCACTCACCTCGGCCTCCCAAAGTGCTGGGATTACAGGCTGAGCCACCGAGCCCGGCCAAGCCATCTCTTTTATACCTGAGGAAACTGAGATCTGGATCTTTATCCAAGGTAGTGTGTGACTGAGGAAGTTCTAGAATTTAGATGTCTTCCTTTAGGCCATTGTGACTTTTATCATCTCACATTTGTTCTCTTTGGGAGTAGGAGTGGGAATATGGGACGTTTAAGAGAGATTCTTGCATTAAGAAGGGTGAACCTTTCAGATATGTTCTGATTCTGCACCTAGGTTATTTAGTCCAATTATATCGTGGTCCCATCTCGGTTTCCCAGCACATTCATTACTTTTATAACATTAGTTACAAATGCCATACTATTAACATGACATTCTCCAGGGTATTGACTATGTCCTTTTCATCTCTGTTCCTGGCCCAAAATAGATACTCAATTAATATTTTATTTTATGAGTGAATGCTTGGTAATAGCAAAAAAAGAAGCAGTGATGGGAAGCCTAGGAAAGAACAGAACCTCTGTAGAAAAACATTCTTCAGAGATTCTGTGAGTAAGAGAAGGTATTTTTAAAAGCAGAACCATGAAATAGAATGAGATTATATCTGAAAGTAATTGCCAGTCAATTGCTATAGTTATCACAATTTGGAAATAAAAAATAATGATTAATAGCATGAATTCTATCCCATTCTGCCATTTAGAAACTGTGAGTTTAGACAATTTAAACTGTGTGCTTCAATTTACTTATCTGTAAAATGGGGTTATGGGACATTTCTCATGTGGTTGATATATGTATATGTGTGTATGTTGTGTGTGTATATCACTTAAAAAGTGTCTGACATCTATAATCAAGATGTAAGGCTAACAATTATGGTTATTTATTTATTTATTTATTTTGAGTTGGAGTCTCACTCTGTCACTCAGACTGGAGTGCAGTGGCCGCTCCTGGCCACCGCAGCCTTGACCTGCTGGGCTCCAGTGATCCTTCCGCCTCAGCCTTCTAAGTAGCTGGAACTACAGGCGCACGCTACCATGCCTGGCTAATTTTTTATTTTTATTGTAAAGATGAGGTCTCGCCAATTTGCCCAGGTCTCGAACCCGCAGGCTTAGGCAATCCACCTCCCAAAGGTGCGGGATTATAGGCTGAGCCACCAAGCCCGGCTAATTATGGTTATTTTTATATTTTCTTAGTAGTATTAGTATTTGGGGTAGTGAAATATTTTGAACTTTGTTTATTGATGTTTTTAAAGGTGAGGTTGGGACAGTTTATTTCTGAATATAATGTAATTAGAACTAGAAGGAAAATATTAGAGTTTATCTAGAGTTTAGGTATAAATAAGAATTCATTTTTAATTATCTATATAAAATTAGAGAAAATAAACTTGGGTAATCTGAAATCCTAGATAATAGTGATAAACGAATCTTTAGATGACATGGTCTCTATATCCCTTAT
This sequence comes from Carlito syrichta, assembly GCF_000164805.1. Lineage (NCBI taxonomy): Eukaryota > Metazoa > Chordata > Mammalia > Primates > Tarsiidae > Carlito > Carlito syrichta. The sequence goes on along the minus strand of NW_007247010.1, from coordinate 296,239 downwards.
AATGTAAAATTAAAGCAGATTAGGGAATTTCTACAGTCCTATTTAGAATCAGGCATATTTGAGGCTTTTTGGGAAGGGTGGTACCTAAGAGATATTTAAACTTGCTAGCAAATTTCTATTATGCTATTCCTTTATGAAAATGCCAATGTATACATTTTGTAACTAATGGGGTATAATATTGCCAGTAAACTAAAGAACTGACACCTTTTCATGTTTTTGTCAAGGTCTTGAGATTTGGTCATAAAGATAGAGGATTTTTAAATGGATTGAAATCAGACAAAATAGTTTTTTCTTTTCTTTACTAGATATCGTCTTTTTAAAATTTTATTTTATGAAGGGAAACCCAGGTTTCTTTTTGGTACAATTCATTTAAAAAAATAGGAAGTTTAGATCCCCGTGATGCTACCATGTCAAAGGAAGCAATGAATGACAAAAGCTAGAGTTCAGGTAGTCAGTGGAAACATACGAACAAGGGTAGAGAAGATGGTAACATCTACTGAAACTCTAAACATGAATATGAATTTGGTCACTGACTAAACTTGGAAGACAAGTATGTCTGGAAATACCACCCACTTTCTGATGTGATTATACAGACAAATGAGAAATAGAGGGAGGAAATACTATAAATTTGTATTAAGTATTGTGATGCTTGGAGACATCCTGGCATACTGACCTTGATTTTAAGTAATTTCTGAGATTTTTTTTTCTTTGGATTATTGCTACCTGTGAAACTTCATGATCATGTGGAAAGATTAAGATACATTACAGTGTTAACTTATATTTCTGTCTTTTTTCTCTTTAGACTTGGGAAGATCCTAATCAAAAAGATAAGAGCACAGACTGCTGTGGAGATAATGATCCTATTGATGTTTGTGAAATAGGCTCAAAGGTTTGTTTCATACACAGTGTTAATTTTAACATGTGTCTTGGTTCATTAATGCCATAAAATTTCATTTCAGCCTCCAGTTCTTCAAATCTTCAAAGTTTGAGCCCATTGTCTTCTCTGATATTGTCTCTTCTTATATTTTCCCTTCCTTCTCTTAAATTAGGGGTTGGTAAATTACAACCCTGCAGCAAGTCAAATCCTGCCTACTACCTGTTTTCATAAATAACACAGCTATGTCCATCTGTATACATATTGTCTATGGCTGCTTTTATGCCACAGTGGCAGAGATGAGGAGTTGTAGTAGAGATTGTGTGGTCTGCACAGCCTAAAATATTTACCATTGGACCCTTTTTTAGAAAATGTGGAGGCCAAGGCGAAAGGTTGCCTGAACCCTGGGGTTCGAGACCTGCCTGGGCAACTTGGTGAGACCTCGTCTCTACAATAAAATCACAAAAACTAGCAGGGCATGGTGGCGCTCATCTGTAGTTCCAGCTACTCAGAAGACTGAGGCCGAGGGATCTCCTAAGCCCAGCAGGTTGAGGCTGTGGTGGCTGTGAGTATGCCATTACACTCCAGCCTGGGTGACAAAAGCGAGGCGCCAACTCAAAAAAAAAAAAAAGAAAAAAGCAAATGTTTGCTAAGTCCTTTCTTCAGCTTCCTAGCTCATTACTCATTTAGAAACTTCACTACTCATGAAAGTCAGCTGGTACTTTTTCTTTGTACCTGCTTCTAGGTTGCCAAGAACTAGCAGGGAAAAACAAAACCCACAATCTCATAGATTGATGCTTCCATTATGTTTTTGGTCAGTTCTCATTTCTGTTTTCTACTGCATTTATTACTAATGCTTCTTGTTCTATGTAGACAGTTAGTTATTCCTACTTTGTTTTCACTCCTAGCAGAAATCTCATCTTTAGCTTTGTAGAGCTCAGACAAACCAGCAGATAAGAACTACAGATAAGAACTACCTTTCCTTTCCCCTGAGACTTATAAACTATCTATGCCTGCAAACTTTGTTTCTTCTCCTCCTTCTGGTACTGTGAGAGTTGTTTTTTTAATCCAAGGCGCGAGATGTCATCTGTGTTATAGATCAGATCCTCTCCCTTCTCACCTCTTGAGTGACCGTATTTTCTTTTTTCTTTTTTTTTTTTTTTGAGTTGGAGTCTCTGTTGCCCAGACTGGAGTGCAGTGGCCGCTCCCGGCCACCGCAGCCTCGACCTGGGCTGGGCTCCGGTGATCCTTCCGCCTCAGCCTTCCAAGTAGTCGGAATTACAGGCATGCGCTATCACACCTGGCTGATTTTTTGATTTATTGTAGAGATGAGGTCTCGCTGCCCAGGCGGGTCTCGAACCCGCGGGCTCAGGCAATCCATTTACCTCAGGCTCCCAAAGGCGTGGGATTACAGGCTGAGCCACCAAGCCCGGCTGTGACTGTATTTTCTTACCACTTATTTCCTGTATTAAGAACACCCTCCTATTTTATTGGCTTTCTCCCATATGCTACCTCTTTTTCTCCTCTTTACATGACGACTTGTAAAGAGTTTCAACACTCACCTCCATTTCCTACTTCCATTTAACCTTCACTCCACTGCAAAGCTGTTTCCATCTCCCCCATTATGTCCATGAAACTGTTCTCACTAAGGTCACTGGTAGCTTTCTTTTAGTCAGAACCAACAGTCTTGTTTTACAATCTTTGTCTAACTGGAATTTACCTTAGCATTTTATGTTGTTAACCTTGTCTTCCTTCTTGAGTCAAAGTCAAGTCTTTGCTTGCTTTGGTTATATCATAAGGTCTTGGATTTTCTCTAATTGTCTCGTTTTGTTTCCTTTTCCTTTTCCCTTTTCCTTTCCTTTCCTTTCCTTCCTTTTTTGCAAACTATGTTTCTTCTGCCCTCTCCTTAAATATTGACTAGCTTGAGAGTTATGCCTTATCCAATTCCTGTTGTTTTTTATTTTTTAATTTTTAGTTTTTAATATGTAGGGGTACAATTCAGGGTTAGGTATACAAATGTTCATTATACAGGCACCCTTATTGATGAGATGTGTCCCCTCCTCCTCTGGCACTTGACATAGAGCAACTGTCTTGATGATCCAATCCCATGGATTCATGGTTTTGCTCTCAAATTGATAGGTTCAGTTCAGACCCATACTCAACTGCCTACATCTATACTTGAATGTCTGCCAGGCATCTTAAACTCATCATGTTCAAAACTAAATTATTTTCTTCTCTCCAACTTACTCCTCTCTTAATATTTTCAGTCTCAGTGAATGACATCTCTTTTCCTTCCTTCCTATCCTCAGATTCTTGTGCCAGAAACTGAGGGATCATTCTTTACTTCTCCTCATTCAATTAATCATGAAATATAGACTTTGTTCTAAATAGCCCTTAAATCTATTTAGTACCATTCTCACTGCTGCAGCTTTTTCTAGTCCACTTGAATTATGTCTCACTTGAATTATTCTTGCAACTAACCCATTTCCTTGCTGAGTCTTATTTTCCTAGTATAGCTTATTCTAAACTCTTTTCTTGCTTTACTCTTTTTTAGTACCTGGACTCTACCTCTTTTTTCTGGCTTCTCCTTGCTACTCCTTGTTTGCATAAACCCTCCAGCTGTATTGGTCTTCCTTCTTTTCCTATAGTGCATCTTCCTAGAGTGTTCTTGCTCATGGCCTTCACACAAGGTATTCCTTCTATGTAGAATGTAGTATTCTTCCCTCTTCACTTTATTTTACTTCCTTCTTTTCACTTTTATGTCCCCTGCTCCTCTTCAGATCTCAGCTAACATATCAGTTCCTCTTTGAAATCTTCCTTAACTTCCATAGACTAAGATAATCACCATTTGTTATGTGCTTCCATAGTACTAGCTGTGCTTTTTTGTTTAATTTTCTTCTCTATGAAGTGACAGTAGGCTTTATGAAAACAGGACTCACCATTGTATGTATTACTAATGTTTAACTCAGTGCCTGGCGCACAGCATATGCTTAATTTAAGGGATACCAACTTGAATTATATAGACTTCTAGTTTAGGATGACTCACTATCTGAAAACTCATATTAGCACTTTCAGACTTTTGGATATTATGTAGTAAGTAGCTACCTCTGATTCATTGTCAGTTTATTTACTATATTATTTTTTTGTTGTTGTTGTCCTCTATTTTCTGTTTCCCACCCTTCCTTACTTTGCTTTCTCATTTCTTCTCTTCTTCATCTTCTTAGTCTTTCTGTTTCTGCCTTTGCAGTTTCTCTTTCTGTTTTACTACCTCTCTGTTTCTTTTTTCTACTCTTCTTCTCCCCATTCTCTGTCTCCTCTTTTCTTTCTCCTTTCCTCTTACTCCTTTCCTACAGGTAAGAGATCCCCATTCCATCTCCTATTTCTAGTTTTATACACACATCGGTTAGAATTTGTCTCTGTGTGTGACTCTGTAATACCTATATCTCTCTAGCAGAAATATGACCAAATTGTAGTATTATTTTTTCAAATTTAAGGGATAATTTGGAAAGTTTTTTGTTTTTTTTTTACATTTTCTTTCCTGAGGAATAGCAAAGTATGTATAAAATAAATAGATCAGAAAGAAAAGTAATGTAAATATTTTAATGTGTACCTCCTCTCTTCCAAATACTATGGAAGGTACTTTAGTCACTTCCCCATATCTTATTTCATGATATGTAAGAGTCACCAAATGAAATGACATTACATTGATGGAAAGATTATATATTTGAAAATGCTTATTCTGAGGATGGAGTTTCTAGAGTAGTTCAGTTCATATTTAGCACAGGTTATTGAGTCAATTTAAACCATTAGGCAGGTATTTAGTATAAGTGAAAAGATTAAATGGAAGTATTTTACTTTTGCTCATTGAAAATTTGTCCGTGAGCCTGTAATTAATGAGATTGCTATAACTGGAGAAATGCTGTGAAAATGTATGTTCCTGATAAATTCATTTGGCTTAGTAACATTAATTTGTTACTGACAGAACAAAGGGATAACTCTAAGACAATTCGATAAATGGGTTTTTAAATAAACCTATCAAAGTCACTAAATATGAAGAATAAAATCGAAGATTTTACATATAAGTGATTTTTAATATGACATATAATTGAAAGCATGTTTCACATTTTACATTGAAAACTTGGTACAAGCCGGGCTCAGTGGCTCAGCCTGTAATCCCGCGCCTTTGGGAGGCTGAGGTGAGTGGATTGCCTGAGCCCGCGGGTTCGAGACCTGCCTGGGCAGCGAGACCTCATCTGTACAATAAATCAAAAAATCAGCCGGGCATGGTAGCGCATACCTGTAATTCCGGCTACTTGGAAGGCTGAGGTGGAAGGATCGCCGGAGCCCAGCAGGTCGAGGCTGCAGTGGCCAGGAGTGGCCACTGCACTCCATTCTGGGCGACAGAGTGAGACTCCAACTCAAAAAAAAAAAAAAAAAGAAAACTTGGTACATAGTAGATGTTTAGTACATAATTACTAAAAAATATATCAACTAATTGTTATTTTGTGTAAATATAGTGTTAATTATAAATGGTGAAATGAGTATACTCTGGTTTAATGTAGACCATTATATTGTGAAGTATAGGATAAATTCTTATGGACCAAGAGCAAGGAAGATATCCTAGAATGATGAAATTATTAGAAGTCATACAAAAGAAAAAATAAATTTATAGGCATTGCAGTTGCCAATAGATAATCATGCTACTATTTAAATCCAGTAATGATTAAAATGCTAATGTTTTGTCTTCTATGGGAACAAATTTTTTATTTTTGCCTAGTTTTTTTTTTTATCTTTGACCTGAATTCCTTCAATTTTGTAGGATTTTGTTTCAATATTATTAATTGTACAAGAAAATTATCGTTATATTAATGGAAACAAAATCAAGGACAGACTTTACAATCCTGCTACCTCAGCAAATCATACTTGTTAGGTCAAAATCCCAACGAGGCCATCAAAATGTTAGGTCAGACTATCGGAGTCTGTAATACGGTGCCATACAAAAGATTAAAGAATTGCGTGGAAGTTAAATTGGAAAATATAGCTTATTTATAAAGTAAATTAGAGAGAAAGATAGAGAAAGGAGATTCACCTCCCCAAGGTAGGGGAGTGGGTCAAAGCTAGGAAAACATGGAGACCATAACTCAAAGAGCCACGTGGCCAGACGAGAGTTTAGAAAAGCAATGGCGAATGGCTGCTTGAGGTTGAATGCTTTTAAACCTTGCCTTTGGTTGGGGCAGGTCATTAAGGTGATTGTGTGGTGGTCTTTTTCATGTCATCACAAAGGGGATAGGTAAGCATAGGTACTGGTACTGATTTCAGGTAATGGACAGCAGGCAGATGGGTGGGTTAGTCACATGACTGCTGCCATGTTGGTGGGTTCTGTGTCCTGAAGGTCATCAAGGGATGATTAGGTTAACTTGTTTCTTATGCAAGTACTTGGAATAAAAAAGCAATTAGTACAACACAAGCTGGAGAGGGATTGTAAAACAATTATCAATAGCTACCTCTAAGAAACCAGTTCTATCCATGGCTAGTGATTAGAGGGTGAATTAAAGTGAACTACTAGAAAAACAGGACAGAACTAGGAAGTGTTAAAATGACTGCTCATTGGGTATATCAACTTAATCTTGGTCATTTCAATACTGTTTTTTTAACTTTTCATGTTTTCTTCCTTTTGGTACATGTATAAGTATTTCTATTTTGTTGAGCATTTTTCCAGTTTATTTTTGTTATAGAGTTGATGTAGTTAAAAGTTTTTTTTTTAATATATCTTTTAATTCCTAATTTCTTTTGGAAAAACTGAACCCAAAGGTGTCTTCCCTAATCCCTGGAGTCCGTGCATATGGTGAGACAACACTCCCTTGATTATGATACGTAATTTTAACACTGATTACAGTGTTCTAAAGTAGGGAGATTATACTGTATAATCCCTATAGACCCATTGTCATTACATGAGCTCTTAAAAGCAAGGAGACTTCCCTGGCTAGTGGCAAAAGAGGAAGTCAGGTTTATATAGAAAGTACTAATACACCATTGCTGATCTGAAGATGGAGGAAGGAGGGAAGTGAGAAGGAATGCAGATGACTTCTGATTGCAGAGAGCAGTCCCTGTTGACATCTGGCAAGTAAATGGAGACCTTAGTCATACAACTATAAGGAACTGAATTTAGTGATTTCTTTCTTAGAACCTTCAGGTCAGAGCTCAGCTTGGGCAACACCTTGATTTTAACTTTTTGAGACCTTAAGCAGAGAATCTAGACATGCTGTGCCTGGACTCTCTATTCATGGAAACTGAGATAATATACACTGTCCTAAGCCTCTATGTTTGTAATCATTTGTTATATAACAATAGGCACCTAATTCACAGGATAACAGGCATTAAACAGTTTTATTTTCTTGTGTTGATTGGTTTCAGTTGAAGTTTTGCCTCATACAAATTCTGCATAAGCATAGAACTTTTGTTTTAGGCCATTGTTATGTTCTGCCCATTCCAGGCTCCTGGGAGTCAGCAGTTGGTAAGTGTGAGCTGATAAGAACGTGTAGAACCCAGAGAGAAAAAAATTAATATCTGTAGAAGACCTGTTATGCTCTAATTCATGTGTCTATTATTCCTTTACTATTTATTTTAACCCTTTGGAGAATAAATGATATGCTCTCCATTTTACTTTTGAGAAACTAAAGCCTAAAATATTGTGTAAAATAGTTTGCCTAAGGTTAACTCTAGGAATGGTGGAGGACTCCACATATTTGTGGCTTAAAAATCTTATCTTTTGAAATCTTTCCACCATAGCTAGAAAAGTCTATGCTAACTTTATTCTGATTCTACCTAAAACCTTTAAGGCATACCTATGCTCTTGTTTCAGAATCTCAGCTCATTTTTTAAACATGGTGAACTGTGTGATTCCCAAAGAATTAGTAGCAAAATCTGCTATGTACATTAATTTTGTTGGAAGGGCAGATTGACAATTTTAGAACAAAGCTCAAATATAGGTTTCATCTTACAGTCAGAGCAGTTGGTTTCTTTAGTTAATGGGGTCTGAAATAGTATTTTCCAAATATGAAGTAAATATATGATCACCATCTAAAGAATAGGTATTTGTTTGGGGTATGTGCCTTTCTTTTGTTCCTGGGTATGAGAAGAGTGCTGAAATCAGCTGTAAGGACCATAGTGGTAGAAAGTCTTTTTAACATCCCTTTTTTTTTCAATTTCTTTTTTTAACATATATATTTTTTATTTTAAAATTGTGGGGTACAATTCAGGGTCAGGTATGCAAATATTCATTATGCAGATACCCTTGTTGATGAGGTGTGCCCTCCCTTCCCCAAGCAGATTCCCACTACTGCCAGTCCCCCCCCACCCCCCTCCCATAGTTTTCCGCTACTGTCAATCCTTTTCTTATAGTATTATGATAGTTGTTCAAGGTCCACTTATGAGTGAGAACATGTGATACTCAGTTATTTGTTTCTGTGAAAGATCACTCAGTATTGTAGACTCTAAGTCTATCCAGGTTGCTGTGAAATTCATGATTTTGTTCTTCTTTATGGCTGCATAATATTCCATTGTGTATATATACCACATTTGTTTTATCCAGTCCTCTTTTGATGGGCAGCATGGTTGGTTCCATGTTCTTGCTATCGTGAACAATGCTGTGATGAGCATACATGTGCAGGTATCTTTAATTTTATACAGTGATTTGAGTTCTTCCAGGTATATTCCCAGTAGGGGGATTACGTGGTCATATGGAAGGTCAGGGATACAGCCCACAGACTGGGAAAAAATATTTGCCAACTGTGTCTGACAAAGGCCTAACATCTAGTATCTATAAGGAACTCAAATGTGCTGAAAAGAAAAAAACAAACAGCCCCATTACAAAGTGGGAAAAGATATGAATAGACAGTTCTCAAAAGAAGATGTATGAGTAGCCAACAGATACATGAAAAAATGTTCAGCCTCACTAGTCATCAAAAAAATGCAAATAAAAACTACACTGAGATACCACCTAACTCTAGTCAGAGTGGCCATCATCAATAACTCAAAAAATAACAGATGCTGGAGAGGATGTGGTGAAAGGGAACACTTTTACACTGTTGGTGGGAGTATAAACTAGTACAGCCTCTGTGGAAAACAGTGTGGTGTTTCCTAAAAGTTCTGAAATCAACACTCCATTGTTAATAGACAAAGGGAGGGGAAGGGGGAAGATGGCAGCTGAGCCAGTCAGACTATGTGAGTCCCAGTGTGAACGAGTGAGTGTGTGGAAAATTTGTGTATGTGCTGTTGAGTGAGTGGGCATGTGAGTGGCTGGCTGAGTGAGGGCTAGGGAGCTGACGGTCTGGGCTCTCCTGGTATAACGACTGGTACCACAGCTTGGATGGGCTTGGACCGTAGTGATTCCTTGGGATGTAGAAGCCAAGCACCATTTCCTTCCTTCTTTCCTTCTTTCCTTCTTTCCTTCTTTCCTTCCTTCCTTCCTTCCTTCCTTCCTTCCTTCCTTCCTTCCTTCCTTTCTTTCTTTCTTTTTCATCAACAAAACCCTCTCTGGGAAGAAAATGCTGGAAGAGACTATCTAAGTGGGGACTCACGAGCAAGTGACCAGGCCCCTGGTGCAATAGCTGGTGCTGCAGCTTCTCTGTTTGGTCCCTGGGTCTTCTAAGGTTGCAGAAGCTGAGTGCCATTAAAAACAAAAAACAGACAAGTTTTCCTGTGAAAAGCAGCAGGGGGAGACTGTCACTGCAGGCTCTCCCTCACCATTGGCCAAGAGACTGCTGGCTCCAGGCTTTGCACTTCAGCGCCTGGCAGGGCACTGGCAGTAGGGGCTATGGTGGAGTCCAGAGGCAAAGTCCCACAGAAGAGGACAAGAGAGGTACCCCACCACCATCTTGAAGGCAGGGCAGTAAAGTGCTCTGACTCAATCACCATGGAGCAACAGACTGGATCTCTGTGACTGATGGATCAACTACTCAGGGATTAATCATGACCAGAGGGAATATCCTGAAAGCACAAACTTCAGAGGGACCTGACCAATGCTGAATTCCAGGCGCCCCACCCCCTACCCTGTGTTCCAGCTGCAACACAAAGGGTGTGGCCAGAAAAGGATGAGGAAGGACTCCAAAGAGATCAGTGGTGTGTCCGGGGCTGACCCAAAGCCCCACCTCCCCGCAATCACCTGAATGTCAGACCCACATAGCAGGACCACAGCTGAGAGGAACAAACCCAGGTGGAGCCTGGACCTCAGTTGCAATAGGAGAACTCCATTCCAGGATAGGCCTGGTTGGGGCACCCTCTGCAAGTACATACCTGGGGAAAAGACAAACCTGTATCTCCATGTGGGAGTAGATCTTTCTAACCATACAAGATCCCCCCATTTTTTTCCTTTTTCAGTTTCTTTCCTCTTTTATTTGTCATTTTCTATTTATGTCTGTATATGAATGATTAAGCATTCATCTTTCAATTTTCCTGTTGTTATTAGTTTGTTTTTGCTCTTTTCTTCTGTTTTTTTTTTCATTGTTTTATAATTTAAGGTATGTGTCAATATATGTGAGGGTTTGATCTGAATTCCTTTTTATTTTTTATTTTTATTTTTTCTGATCTTTCTGTTTTTCTTCTCTATTCACTTTGTGCTAGGCATGTGTGTGCACGTTTAGTTTTCTTTTTTTGTTTGTTTTGTTACACTTTGTTGTTATTCTAGTTTGTTTTGGGTTGTGTGTGTATGTCTGTGTTTGTATGTATTCAATTGTTTTTTTATTGGTTTCTGCTTTGCATCGTCATATAGAGTGATGATGGAGAGTGGGTCTCAGGGAACACATACCACAATAAGTGAACATAGTAATTTGCAAGTAGTTTCTAAATCCTAGTACCCCATCCCCTACTTTAGTCAAATTTCAAAAACTACAAGAGATAACAAAGCTTCCCATCCACTGTTCAATTTCAAAATAGAACAAATCCAGACCCCAGTTCAGGGAAGAATAGAGGACTGAGCAAACATCAGAAGAGAAAGCCTCTCCCACTGACACTGAATAACAGAAATAAAGGTAAAAACAAGAAATATGTCACAAATGAGGAAAAACCAAAGGAAGACCACAGGCAATTTCAAGTGTACCAAAGACGGAACTCCTGAAAAATCAGACCTTGGTGCCAAAACAATGGAAGTCACCAACAACTGGCCTCAGAATACGACAGGGATTAGGGAATGGATGGAAAGAGTAAATAAGTCTCAAGAAAGGAAAGTAGTAACACTGAAAGAACTTGTAAAAGAGATTTTGGTAATAAAAAATTTCATCTAGGAAATAAATAGATAAGAAGCATGGAAAGTAGAATCAATCTAGCTGAAGAAAGAATCTCAGAACTGGAAGACCAGAACATGGAGTTAACTCAATCTGTAAAAAACATAAAAAGTAGACTCAGAAAGAAAGAACAAACCTACAAGAGTTGTGCGATTATATCAAGAGGCCAAACGTATACCTGAGTGGTATCCCAGAAGAAGAAAGAGAAATGGAGAACAACTGGGAATGAATATTCCAGGAGGTAATCCAAGAAAACTTTCTCCATCTCAATAGAGATGTGACCAACCAAGCACAAGAGATACTGAGAACTCCCACAAGACATCAAAAGAGAAGACCAACCCCTAGACACATAGTAATTCGCCTACACAAAGTAGGCACAAAAGAAAAAATTCTAAAGGCAGCAAGAGAGAAAGATCATACTACCTACCAGGTAAAACCAATCAGAATAGCAGCAGACCTATTGGCAGAAACACTACAAGCAAGAATGAACTGGAGTTCTATATTCAAAGTCCTCAAAGATAAACAGTTTCAACCAAGAATTTCCTATCCAGCCAAGCTCAGCTTCATCAGTGATAGAGAATTAAAACCCTTTCCAGACATCCAATCCCTAAGAGATTTTGCAGCTTCCAGACCAGCTTTACAGGAGACACTTAAAGAGGTATTAAACACAGAAAAAAGGAAAAAAAAAAAGTATGACTACACACTTCCTAAGAGAACAACAGAACACAGAATCAACAGAGAATACAGCACAAGAAACTTGAAAACACACACATACATCAACCTCAAAACCAAAAGAAAACAAGCAAACTATAAGAACCTCATGACAGGGATAAATAATCACATTTTAATAATCAGTCTGAATGTGAATTGACTAAATACACCACTGAAAAGACACAGAATGGCAAACTGGATAAGAAACCATGACCCAATTATTTGCTCCATCCAGGAGACTCATCTCACTACAAGGGATGCACACAGTCACAAAGTTAAAGGATGGAAAACAAGTTTCCAGGCAAGTGGATAACAAAAGAATACAGGGGTTGTAATCTTAATATCAGACAAAACAACCTTTAAGGCATCAAAAATTTAAAAAGATACAAAAGCATGCTATATAATGATAAAATGTTCAATCCATCAGCAAGAAATATTCATCTTAAACATATATGCACCCAACAGAGGGGCACCAGCATTTATAAAGCAACTACTAAATAAACTAAAAAAAGATATTGACTCTAACACTATTATAGCAGGGGACTTGAATACCTCACTAACAGCCCTAGATAAATCATCGAGGCAAAAAATCAACAAGGAGATCCAGAATCTAAACTTGATGCTAGAACAAATGGACTTAATAGGTACCTACAGATTATTCCACCCAACAACCACAGAATATGCATTCTACTGATCACCACATGGAACATACTCCAAGATCAATCACATCCTTGGCCATAAATCAAGCATAAACAATTTCCATAAGGTTAAAATCTTGCCACATATACTCTCAGACCACAGTGGAATAAAAATAAATAGTAACACCAAGAAAATTTCCCCAAAGTCCACAAAGACATGGACATTAAACAGAATGATGCTGAACAACTACTGGGTCAACACTGAAATCAAAGCAGAAATTAAAAGATTCCTGGAAACAAATGAAAATGAAGAAATATCTTACCAAAACCTCTGGGCTGCCATGAAATCACTTCTAAAAGGGGAATTTATATCTCTATGAGCACACAGCAAGAAAATGGAAAGATCACAAGTGAAGAACCTAACAAATTACCTAAGGGATCTGAAAGAGAAGACCACCAAACCCCCAACTTTAACAGAAGAATCCAAATCACCAAAATAAAAGCCCAAATATGGGACAGAGGAGACAAAAATATCATAGAAAACATCAACAAAACAAAAAGCTGGTTCTGTAAAAGAATTAACAAGATTGATGACCCCTAGCCAGATTGACCAAGAAAAAGAGAGAAAAGCCCAAATAAACACAATCAGAAATACAAAAGATCAAATCACAACTGACCCCAAAGAAATATAGAAGAGTATCAGACATTACTATGTACACCTATATGGAAACAAACTTGATAACCTAAATGAAATGAAGGACTTTCTGGCATCACACAACCTCCCCAGGTTGAAATAAGAAAACATCAAGACACTAAATAGACCAATAACAACCCAGGAAATTGACTCTGTCATAAGAAAACTACCTAACAACAACAACAAAAGGCCTGGACAGGATGGTTTCCAGCAGAAATTTACAAAACGTACAAGGAGGAGCTATTGAAAATATTCCAGGCAATTGAGAAAGATGGAATTCTCCCCAAATCATTTTATGGAACTAACATCACACTGATACCCCAACTGGGTAATGATCCAACAAAAAAGAGAACTGTAGGCCAATATCCCTAATGAACATAGATGCAAAAATCCTCAACAAGATTCTAGCAAATCAGATGCAAAAAAAAATCTCAAAAATTATACACCATGACCAAGTGGGCTTTATTCCTATGATGCAGGACTGTTTCAGCAATCACAAGGCCATAAATTTAATGAAATACATCAACAAATGTAAAAACAAGAACCACATGATTATATCACTAGATGCAGAAAAGCTTTTGATAAAATCCAGCATCCTTCTTGGTAAAAACCCTCAAACACCTAGGTATAGAAGGAACATACTTTGAAATAGTAAGTGCCATTTACAATAAACCCACAGCTAACATATTGCTAAATGGACAGAAACTGGAAGCATTTCCTCAGAAAACTGGAATAAGATAAGGCTTCTCACTCTCACCCCTCTTGTTCAACATTGCATTGGAAGTTTTAGCTCAGGCAATTAGACAAGAGAAGGAAATCCGGGATATCCAAATAGGAAAAGAGGAAGTCAAGTTATCCCTCTTTGCTGATGATATGATCCTATACCTTGAAAATCCAAGAGAATCTGTCAAAAGCCTGCTTGCACTGATAAAGGACTTTGGCAAAGTCTTGGGGTACAAAATAAATGTACAAAAGATCATTGCTTTCCTATACACCAACAACAAGCAGGCAGAGACCCAAATTAAAAGCACAATCCCATTTACAATTGCCACACACACACACAAAAATTAAATACTTCGGCATTTTCCTAACTAGAGAAGTGAAAGACCTTTACAATGAGACCTACAAAACACTGCTCAAAGACATCCAAGAAGACACAAACAAATGGAAAAATATTGCATGCTCATGGATAGGAAGAATCAACATTGTTCAGATGTCTGTCCTACCAAAGGCAATCTACAGATTCAAAGCAGTACCCATTAAGTTACTGCCATAATTCTTCTCAGACCTGGAAATGACAATACACAAATTCATATGGAAACACAAATGACCATGAATAGCCAAAACAATCCTTAGCAAAAGAAACAATGCCAGAGGTGTCACACTTCCAGACTTCAAACTTTACAATAAGGCTACAGTAGTCTAAGCAGCCTGATATTGAACAGGCATATAGACCAAGGGAACAGGTTAGAGATTCCAGAAGCAAAACCTCAATTTCTCAACCAACTCTTCTTTGACAAAGCCTTCAGCAACAACCACTGGGGTGAAGAGAACCTATTCAGTAAGTGTTGCTAGGAAAACTGACTGATCATATGCAGATGATTGAAATAGGACCCCTACCTATCACCATACATAAAAATTAACTGTAAGTGAATCAAAGATCCAAACATAAAACTTTAAACTATAAGAATCTGAGAAAACGCAGGAGACACCCTTATGGAAATTGGAACTACCAACCAATTCCTATTCAGCACCCTAAATACTTATACCTTAAGAAATAAGATAGACCAGTGGGACCTCATCAAACTTATGAGCTTCTGCAAAGCAAAAGAAACTATCAAGAGAGCAGGGAGACAGCCCACAGAATGGAAAAATATTTGCCAACTGTATATCTGACAAAGGCCTAACATCTAGGGTCTACAAGGAGCTCAAACGTGCCGAAAGAAAAAAAACAAACAGCTCCATTAAAAAGTGGGCAAAAACATGAATAGGTACTTCTCAAAAGAAGATATACGGGCTACCAACAGACACATGAAAAAATGCTCAGTCTCACTCATCATCAGAAAAATGCAAACAAAATCACATTGAGATACCACCTAATCCCAATAAGAATGGCCATCATTAATAAAACAAACAACAACAGATGCTGGCAAGGATGTGGAGAAAAAGGAACACTTCTATACTGCTGGTGGGAATGCAAACTAGTGCAATCTCTTTGGAAGACAGTGTGACAATATCTGAAAGAACTAGAAATTGACCTTCCATTTGACCTAGCAATTTCCCCAATGGAAATTTACCTGCAGAAACTGAAATCATTCTACAAAAAAGATACCTGCACACGTATGTTTGTTGCAACTCTATTTACAATAGCAAAAACATGGAACCAACCATTCTGCCCATTGAAGCTGGACTGGATTAAAAAAATGTGATACATATACACAAATAATATTATGCAGCCATAAAGAAGGACAAACATATAGACTTTGCAGCAACTTGGGAGGATTAAGAGTTGATCATACTCAGTGATCTCTCATAGAAACAAAGAACAGAGTACCATATGTTCTCACTCATAAGTGGAACTTGAATTATTATAATTATTACAGTACTATAGAAAAGGGATTGGCAGTAGTTGGAAACTGTCAGTGGAGGGGAGCTGGGATTGGCAGTTGACGGAAACTGCTAGGGGACTGAGGGGCATACCTCATCAACAAGGGTACCTGCACAATCAATGTTTGTATTCCTGACCCTGAATTGTACCCCACATCTTTATAATAATAGAAAAAAATAGGCAAAGGGAAAGAAGCAGAGTCCTGGAAGCTGATAGACTTAGAACCACACATACAGAAACTTTTAACATGGTAAGTTCCTTCAGAGACTATGTGTTATTCATTTGGAGTCTAGCAGAAGACTAAATGTTTTTCATGCAGTATAGATTTGTTGGGTTGATTTATATTGAGTTGAAATATAGAGGTTTCGTAAGATTTTTACCATTTTTTAAAACATCTTAGTTTTGGGGTTGATTGAGTTTTCTTTTCCAGTTTTTGAAGGTGTTTCAGCAAAGCAGTGCTTTCTTTTAAATAAAACTGTTCCTTTCTTTTGTTTATGAGGTTGAACGGTATGTATCATTCTGATGAAACTTGGTAATCGCTGTACATGCTTCCTGCTTGCTGTATAACTCATACAAATCTCATCTGTTCTTATGTTGTTTGAAATTTCAAAATAAAATAAATTATGTGAGTAAAAATAGATAAAACTATTTAGAATGTTCATTTTAAAAGCTGTATGTGATTCCCAGGAATTCTGATCAACACCTTTGCCACCAAAGTCGGCTGCAGTTTCTCAGCCTCAGTGCTGTTATTTCAGATGGATAACTTTGTTAGAGAGTGTTGTCCTGTGCAGCATTGCTGGCCTCTTTCCATTAGATGGTCGTAATATCTCTCCAGATGTACAACCAAAACTGTCTCCATATATTGCAAAATGTCCCTAGAGGGCAAAATTGCCTCTGGATAGGGACCTTTCATCTAGTGTCATTGAGTTAATCAGTATAGTCTGCTTTTCATTTGGTAATTATGTGATAATTTCAAATTTGAACATTTTTGTTTAATAAAGGGCCTTACAGGTCTTTTGTTCCAGTGTACCATGCTCTTCTGAAGCTTTCTGTTCTTCAAGGCTTCTTACTCTAGTTTCTATAAGTTGTTCTTCATCTGGTGGAGTTTCCAGATCCTTTTCCAGTCTGATTCCTTTTCTCTAGATTTTCTGGGTTAATGCTCTCTTTAGAATGGAGCAGTTAACACTACTAAGCAGTCTGTATAA
Source organism: Carlito syrichta (assembly GCF_000164805.1). NCBI lineage: Eukaryota > Metazoa > Chordata > Mammalia > Primates > Tarsiidae > Carlito > Carlito syrichta. Next base: position 279,229 of record NW_007247010.1, on the reverse strand, counting down.
GTTAGCATTCACATATGCAGTTGTAAGATCTTTCCATTGATCTAACTGGATTGGGAGAAAGGAGACACCAACATGCAGAGAACTGAATTATGAATACAGCTGGTGGTCGAGAGTGGCTAGTGCCAGAAAGACCTCTCGACCCTGAATGAGTCAAACAAGTGGGTTTATAAAGGCAAAAATTATATAAGCTGTACAGTTTGATTTACAGTTTCTTGGCAGAACATTTGGTTGCAAAAGGGTACAGAGAGCTATGGAATTTGCAACTTTGGAATTTGGAAATTTCCAAGCACCAAGGGGAACAAGAATGAGGGTGTGTGGTGTGATTATGGGAAGGTTATACAAGGGGTTATATCTAGGTTAAGATGGAGGATCTGTTACAAAATGGAGTTACTTATTTCAAGCAAGCTATTACAGGCTATTACAGGTTTTGCAAATAGATATTTCACCATAAAGTGCTTTGGTTTTGATATATTGTATATTCAGGATTACAAATATTACCCATATCTTTATAGTTAATTGTCATATCTTCCCTTTGGAGAATTTTAAAAACTCAAGTCCAAACTTGAGGACAAGTACTAGAAGTACTTTGTAATTGCAACTGGTGAGAAATAAGCACTGAGAGGCAGAGGAAGGGGTGGGAAAATTAGACCCAAACTGCAGAGGGAAGTTCTTTGTTCACGATGTCTCTTACTGTGAATAGTGTTTCTGTTGTATTTTTTTCACAGATGTGACTTTAGCTATTAACCCCTGGAGGCATGTAAAAAAGAGTGCTGAGCTGATCAAACAGTGACTTCTGTGAGTTGGTGCCAAAATCAGTTCTGAGGAGCCCATATAAATCTGACCATCTCCCATTTCCTATCTCCAGAACCATTTTTCTGTTGTTTTAGGTAGGAATCTAATACTGGAGCAGAAGAAGCTCAGTTGTTCATCTGTAATAGCAGACATAAGGAAGATGGGACTTTTTGTTTTCTTTTAAGAAATAGAAAAGCACATTAAGAAATTTGGGGTTTAGTGTTTTTTCAAGGATGCTAAAAATAGATATTTACATGCCCTTTTATAGAATTAGATTATTATAGGAAATAACATATGAAATGTCACTTAGAAATCTGATTCCTTGCCTTTGATCCTTTAGGATATACTTTATGAGGTCCATGCTTTTTTTTCCCCCTACGATGTTTTTGTTTACTGAGAATGGTAACTGGGAAAATTAATTATGATTTCCTTTAGGAACCCAAACCTTAATACTGGTGCTAACAGAAAAGTACCAGTCTATAAACCATTCTGTGAGGTCCTCTGTATGGATTATCTCATTTATTCTTCACTGCTATCCTATGGAACAGGTATTTTTATTGTCCAAATTTTACATAAAATTATATGCCAAATCATTCTACAAAAAAGAATTGCAGCACTATTCACAATAGCAAAAACATGGATCCAACTGTGCTGCCCATCAAAAGTGGACTAGATTTTTTAAAATGTGGTACATATACATGATGGAATATTATGCAACCATAAAGAAGGACAAAATTATGGACGTTGTGCAATTTGGATGGATTTAGAATCTATCATACTCAGTGATCTATCACAGAAACAAAGAACTGAGTACCACATGTTCTCATTCATAAGTGGATCCTGAACATTTATCATATTACTACAAGAAAGAGATTGGCAGTAGCGGGACACTGCCAGGGGAGGGAGGGACACATAACATTACTAAGGGTACCTGATACCAAACAAGGTTAAGGAGATTCAAACTATACCTATATGATGACCACTTATGTAGTTAATCCTGAATTGTACCCCATCTTTAAAATTAAAAATTAAATAATATTCAAAGAAAGATAAGTAATTCCCCAAACTCATACCACTGGTAGTTGGCAGAGTTGGGATTGAATCCCAGGTATCTGGATCTGGAGTCTATGTTCCTAGCCTTTACATTATTCTGTCTCCATTGCTATTGTTTGTGAGAATTGATGTACATATTTGTGTCCATTCTATCTATATTCCTTATGATTTCAACCTTTATTGTTTGAGATGACATCGTCCTAGATTTTGAGACCTATTCATATTAAGATGCATTTGATTCATTACAGCCTTGATTTAAACTGTATGCAACAAGTTTTTCTGCAGAAAGTTTGTGTTCCTTTGCTTTAGAGATGTTTGTGTTTCTTTGACATATTTTAAAGAAATTATCCTCTGATCAATTTTGATGTTCAAAAGTAATTATTTGTTTATTTCCTTACAAAATAAACTTGTAGTAGATAGCAAAAAGAAGTGTGCCATTCTCTTAATAGTAGCAGAGTTTGGGGAGAGGGAACATAAGGGATAGGAGGTACTTTATTATGGTCATTTTGGACATACCATATAACTATAAACACCCACCATCATCAATATTAGTTTGTGATTAGGTTTTTAATTTAGGTAAAGTTCACGAGATACAATTAACCATTGTAAAGTGTATGTTGAATTCAGTGGCATTGTCAAGTGTTGTACAACCACCACCTCTATCTAGTCTCAAACATTTTCATGACCTCAAAAGGATACCCCATACCCATTAGCCGTCACTCCTCATTCCATTCTCTCACCGTCTCCTGGCAAACAGTAATCTGCTATCTCTATAGATTTCCCTATTCTGGATACTACATATAAACAGAATTGTATATAACTTTCTGTGTTTGGCTTCTTTTACTTAGCATGCTTTTGAAATTTACCATGTTGTAGCATATTTCCATACTTCAGTTCTTTTTATGACTGAGTAATATTCCACTGATGGATAATACTGTATTTTATTTATCCATTTATAAGTTGATGGACATTTGGCTTGTTTCTACCTTTTGACTATCATGAATAGTGCTGCTATGAACATTCACGTAGAAGTTTTTGTTTGAATCCTATTTTCAGGTGTTTTTCACCTAGGAGTAGAATTGTTGGGTCATATGATAACTCTAAATGTACTTTTTGAAAAACCACTGAACTGTTTTCCTTAGCATTTTAATTCCCACCAGCACTGTTCAAAGTTTCCAGTTTCTCTACATCCTAACCAACACGTATTACCTCCTTTAAAAAAACAACAAAAAATTATGGCCACCCTGGGTGTGAAATGGTATTGTGATACACTTTTAATTTTATGTATTTTAACTTTTATTCTGAAAAATAATAAATATGTTTTTTAGAAGTTTTAGCTATAAATGTGAAGTGGGTTTTTTTTTTTCAAGACTGATCAACTACAGATTGGAAAAGAAGTATTGGTTCAGTTTTGGGTATGAATCCCAGGTCTTTCATTCACTAGTTTTGTGATTTCAGAAAAAAATTTCTTAACTCTTGTGAATCTCAGTGTTCTCATTTCTAAAATGAGGACAGTATACACTGTACAATGTGTTATATGGGCAGTGGATAAGAGGTTATGAATTTCTATTATAGGAGTAGCCATCACACAGTGTGTGTTTGGTAAATGCTCATTTCCTTTTCTCCCTTTGTTCTGTTTTTACGCTAAATATTTTACTACCCTTATCTAGATTATCCACTGTCACTTTCCTAATAATGATGATCCAAATTTTCTCCTACCATATTATAATAGTCTCCTGTTTTCCCAGCCTCTATCCTCGCCTTGTGTCATTTTCTTCCTCTGTTGGAACACCTACTCTGTTGGAACACTGTTGCTGAGATCAGGACAGTGGCACTGGAAATGAAGAAGGCACAGATGTGCATGGTGTTCATATTAAATGTTTAAACTCACATGTATTCTTTCCTGGCCTGAGGTGTCTGCGTCACCAAAACAAGATTGTAAATCTTTGAGAACAGGGCTCCTTTCTTTTTTTTAATATACAGTGACTGATATAGTACTGAGTACTTAATAGAGACTAAACATATGAGAGTCTGGTTAATATAATTGTGTATATTCCCCTGAAAGTGAGATTTCAGTTTGGTTTATATTGTCACACTCATCAGTTGTGTGAACCAATTATAACTTCATACACATTTATGTTAAGCTTTTGGAATCGATCTGCAGATGTTCTGACAAGATTTATTTAACTTCATGGTTTTAAACCCTAGGTTTCCCTCTCCCCTCCCCTGCTGCTGAATAAATAATTTCAGACACAGAGGTCACTCTCTTTGGCATACTTTGCTTTCCAAGCTTGAAGCTGTGCTTTGAATTATGAAGAAATTTATTGTAAAGCATGCGTTCAGATTTCAAGTTTACAGTGAAATTCTACAGCCAACTAAACTTTTACAAAAGGATGTAGAAAGAATGTGTGCATATAAACTTGGCATTGGCAGCTGGACGGAACCTCACTGAAATAATTTTCTTTCCTTTTTTTTTTTTTTTTATTTTTTTGAGTTGGAGTCTCACTCTGTCACCCAGACTGGAGTGCAGTGGCCGCTCCTGGCCACTGCAGCCTCGACCTGCTGGGCTCCGGCCATCCTTCCGCCTCAGCCTTCCAAGTAGCCGGAACTACAGGTGCACTACCACGCCCGGCTAATTTTTTGATTTATTGTAGAGATGAGGTCTCACCAAATTGCCCAGGGAGGGTGGGGCACAGGGGTCATCGCTTTTGGTGAAAAATTGCTGAACATTCAGCACAGAGTGGGTAGGTGCACTCATAAATCAGCCATCATGAAATCAGCAAATGGGTTGAAAGAATCTAAAATTTAAAAATCACTGAAGCCGAATACAGCCTCTCACAACAATGCTAGGTGGTACACTGATGCCAGTGGGTTCCTCCAACACTTACCTTGTGAGGAAACCTGTAGTACAAGGGGCCTGCCCTCCAAAAGATATTCTGTTTTTGTTTGTTTGCTTTTGTTGGGATCCCTCTTTGTATATAAACTCTACCTCCTTCAGTCAAAGTACAGGATATTTTCATCATCCCAGAAAGCACCTTCTTGCCTTTTTGCAAAGTCCATCTGACTCCAGGCTTTCTAGGAAGATAGATCGATCTTTAAAAATTTTTAAGATTTTACTCTTTTGTCTCTTGGCTTACTTTGCTTCTCAAGAGAAATCGGCTGTCATCTTATCTTTGTGCCTCTATGTAATTCTCCCCCCGTATCTGCCTTTAAGATGTAATCTATGTCACTGGATTTTTGCAATTTGATTATGATGTGCCTTACTTTGGCGTTTTTGTGTGTTTATTCTGATGGGTTTTTTTTTTGGTGTATGCTTTCTCAATATGTGGGTTTATACTTTTCACCAAATTTGAAAAACATGTTTATTTTTCATTCTGGAATTCCAATTATATGTAAGGTAGAATGCTTGGTGCTGTCCCACAAGTCACTTAAATTATTATTTTTTTCTTTGCCTTTTTGTCTCTGTTTTTTTACTTTGGAAGGTTTCTGTTACCATGTCAACTAATTTTCTCTTTGGTAATATCTATTTTGTTGCTAAGCGCATGTAGAGAATTTTTCATTTCAGATAATGTAGTTTTTCAGCTCTAAAAGTTCCATTTAAAAAAATATTTCCCGTTTCTCTCCTTCACATTTTTCTGTTTTTCTTTTAATTATTGAGCATAATTACAGTAGTTGTTTAAAAGTTCCTGTCTATTAATTCCCTCATCTGACATTTCTGTTGAATGATTCCTAACTGCCCCTCCCCAGTTAGGGCTTACATTTTCCTTCTTATTGACATCAGTTTGGATGTTGTGAATGATATATTGCTGAATGCCTGGATTTTGTTGTCTTCCTTTAAAGAATATTTGTTTTGGCTGGGCTCGGTGGCTCAGCCTGTAATCCTGTGCTTAGGGAGGCCGAGGTGAGAGAATTGCCTGAACCCGCGGATTTGAGACCCGCCTGGGCGATTTGGCGAGACCTCATCTCTACAATAAATCAAAAATTAGCGGGGCGTGGTAGTGCGCGCCTGTAGTTCCAGCTACTTGGAAGGCTGAGGCAGAAGGACTGCAGGAGCCCCAGCAGGTCGAGGCTGCCGTGGCTGGGAGTGTGCCACTGCACTCCAGTCTGGGCGACAGAGTGAGAATCCAACTCAAAAAAAAAAAAAAGAATATTTGTTTTGGCAGGTAGTTACTTGTGGATCAGTTTGTATTCAGGCATTTTTAAAATTTTGGTAGAACAGGAGAGTAACCTTAACTTAAGGATTATTTTAGTTCTATTACTAAAGCATGCTTCTTCTAGGCTCTCCAGTGAATGCCCTCATGCTGAACAAGGTTTTCCTGAATGGTTAGGACTCATAAATCTCTAGCAGTTATTTGTTGCCTAGACTTGTGGGGTCTCACCCCATACATGTGTAGGTTAGTATTTAATCAGTATCTCAAAGGAGCCTACATCTATTTCTGGAATTATTTCTCTTCTGTGGTACTGTGGCCCATAGATTTCAGCTGCCTTATCCTCCCTGGGTTTTTTTTATTTTAATTTTTTAAAATTATTTTCTGTAACCTAAGATCCCTATGCTCTTATTGCGTTCCCTTTCCTGTACCATGGTCTGGAAAGTGTGATGAACAGAAAACCAGGACAATCACAGGTCTCTCCTCATTTGTGTACTTCTTTTTGCACTGCCCGTTGTTTGATACCTGAAAAGAATGATTTCGTAGATTTTGTCCAGATTTTTGGTTGCTTACAGTGGGAGGACAGGTTTTTTGTTTTTTTTTTAAACCAGTAGTTTCATCATGGGTGGACCCAGAAGTTATGAGAAATTTAATTCTAAAAGGTACATTGCAAGGCAGGCTATTTTTACATTACTTTTAATTAATGAAGCTTTATTAAATTTTAGTCTATAGTGCTTTTAATTTTAAAGATGGGTTTTTGTGATATGTGAGTAAACTCTCTAAAGCCTTGAAAATGGTGAATTTATTTTCTTTTTAAAGGTTTTTTCTTGTGGAGAGGTTATTCGTGTGAAGATCCTTGGAATTTTGGCTCTTATTGATGAAGGTGAAACAGATTGGAAATTAATTGCTATCAATGTGAATGATCCTGAAGCCTCAAAGTTTCATGGTGAGATTGTTTCTTTCTTGAAAACAAAAGTAAATTAGTATGTTATTGGAATTCTTAGAGCTTAAACTACAATTTAAATATTTGGGAGTTAAATTTATGTGTGTGTGTGTTTTTATTTTCTCCCCATGAAATATAAGGACAATTCAATACGATTTTGTCTGAGTTGTATCATTGCTAGGAGGAGTAGGAGAGAGGAAAAGATGTAGACAAATGATATTTTAAACTAAGAAAGTACATCCTATGGGTTTCCTTTCATTTCTTTATCCTCCCCACTTTTATTACTGCTCCTCCCTTTTGCTCCTTCCTTCCTTCCTTTCCTCCTTTCTTCTTTTCTTCCTTCCATGAGTTCAATGGCCCAATTGCTGTTGGGTTTTCTTGTGAGTTTTGAGTGAAAGCATCCTTTGGCTAGGAGTAAAAGCACATAATACTGGCATTTTTACCTTGAAATCTTTTTTGCAAATGTAACTAACAAGAGAAAACTAAGGAGGGAGTGTTCATCAGTGATAAAGCTATTTCTATACCTAGTTTTTGTCTTGTCTTATACAAATGAACTGCCCTCTAATGAAATTTTGGTATCCCAGAAATTTAAGTTCTGGAAATACTTTGGCATGATTTGGAGTTGATTTTCTTTAGAGTCAGATATACTTCATTTTGAGTTCTGGCTATGTTATTTCCTAGATGAGTGACTTTGTGTAGATTGTTTCTGAATTTCGCTTTGCTCATCTATAAAGGAAGATTATTATGTCTACTTATAAGGTTGTTGGGCGTATAAAAGATGATTGCTTTAAAGTATCTGGTTTTTATATACTAAGTGTTAAAATATATGGCAACTATTATTCTTTGACCAGTTTTTCCCCCATTTTTTTTTTTTTTTTTGTTTCAGTTTCATCCTTATTCAGGATCCTGGTTCTTTTTGAACCTCAATTCCTTTTTTTTTTTTGAGTTGAAGTCTCACTCTGTCGCCTGGACTGGAGTGCAGTGGCTGCTCCCGGCCACCGCAGCCTCGAACCTGCTGGGCTTTGGCAATCCTTCCGCCTCAGCCTTCTGAGTAGCCGGAATTACAGGCGTGCGCTACCACACCCGGCTGATTTTTTGATTTATTGTAGAGATGAGGTCTCGCCTGCCCAGGCGGATCTCGAACCCGCGGGCTCAGGCAATCCACTCACCTCAGCCTCCCAAAGGCACGAGATTACAGGCTGAGCCACCGAGCCCGGCTTGAACCTCAATTCTAAACTGGAAATTATACCATTTCTAAGATGACTGAACCTCATTAGCACTCATTGTATTAACCACTCCTAGGTTACTTACATAAAAAGCCTTTTCTCGCACATGAAACAGAAAAGGAATTTTTTTCTTTTCTTTTTTTCCTTTTTTGGCCATTTTTGGATATAATTGAGAAAGGAAGAGATCTGATGGGGTGAAGTGCACATAACCTCAGGGTCAAAACTAAAACGTGAAAACTGCACTTAAAATGAGCCTTAAGTCTATAAACCATATATATTTCTTATCTATCTCATTATTTTATCCTGGTTTTGAATATTTTTATGTTTCTCATACATATATATATAAGAATAGTAAATAAATTTCATCCAGTTTTTAAAAATTTTTAGTGCCACAGCAAGCTAAAACAAACCATCCAATAATTTATTTGTGATCTGCCACACCAAAGTCATGAAACTCTAGTAAGGGATACCCTTTAAACTGGAGAAACTGAGTACCTGAATGAAACTAGTTTTTAGGGAAAATTAGCTCATCACTGTTTTATAGATATTACTGTTCTTAATTTAGAAGATGCTCTGAAATTAAAATAACATACCCAAATTTATGTCTAGTAAATTGTACATGATTTGAACTCACTTCTGTCTGATTGTAAAAAGTGAGTTGTATTTTAGTAGTACTATACTGACTGATATATTGTTCATCTGTAGTACTATTCTGAGCAACTCACACTTGATTCTAATTATTTATAGTTTTTGTAACTAGCACTGTTGAAGCCAGGTCACGTAAGCCTGAGTACCTCACTCCTTCTTGAGCTTCCTAAGCCTTAGAATGAATAATTTTAATTTTATTCATTGTATTTCTGTTGTATACTCAGAATAGAGATGACTTTGCATTTTGGACATCTTTCTAAACTCCTTTTGTTTTTGCTTATATGAAGAGACATGCAGAAGTACTAAAGCCAGTTGCTGATTTAGGTTGACAAGAAATTCTTAGAATTGAATAATTAAATCAAGATATTATTGGTTTTGGGGAAAAGGACATTTTTTATTCCACTAAAAGTGAATACATATTATTTTCATCATGAAATATCTAACAATTATTCTTCAAATGTATTTTTAAAATTCTAAAATTAAAAGACTGGTTGATATTATTGACATGTTTTGCTCTGAAATGATATGTGTTTTGTATTTATTTCCAGAATAAGTAAAATATATAGGGAAAATGGAAATTGTTCATTTAAAGGATATTTGTATATATTGTTCACACCTTAAGTACTTTTCTTCTGTATCTGGATTTTGTAAAATAAGTTTGGTAGTTTTAAGAGTTTTAAGTTTTTTTCTCATTCCTTTAGCCTTCATATTATTGTTAATATATTCCACATATCTTCATTGGATTTTCTTCTTTCTTCTCCCTTACTTTATAGGCACCCAAGGAAAATAGATGTAGGCACAAATTGAAAGGCAGAAGAAATTATAATATAATTTTTTTTTAAAGTCATATTATGCTTAGTCATAATGTGATTTTTAAAAATCATTTAATAATAGCTTACCCTATATAGCAGCTTATTTTTTTTCTTACTTAAAATTCAAATTTTGACCTATGCAAATATTTATGGACAGAAATCATTACTGATCAGAATTTTTCTCCTTAGCTCCTTAGTTTGGTGTGCTGTTTTATGTTTTCTTTAGAGTCTGTAAGAGGGGAAGGCTGGGGTACTGAGTGAGACTCTGAAATGTTCAGTAATTGCAGGTGTTAAAAGCTTCCTAAATTTGTGAAGAACTTTTTAAAAAGTTTTTTCTAAAGAGATTGTTTATATGAAGTAATTACAATATTTAATGGTTTTTCTAGTGTATCATAATAATTAATTCATCTTCTAAAGTTACCTAACTCATAATTTGAGAAGAGTTTAAGTATTGTTATTTTATATGATGATACAGGTTAAAAATAGAACCTTATCAGGGGCGAGCAGGCCTCAGAAATAGGAGAATTAGCTTCATAGTTTTGAGATTAGATGAGATGCCTTTTATGAAAACTAATAATTTGATTGTAGTAAGGTAATAGATATTTGGACTCATATGATTAAGTCATTATTAGCTAATAGGTATTAAAATTTTTGATTTTTTTTTTTACAATTTTTGAAAAATTATCTTTAATCAACAATATTTAATCTTAAATCAAGCGACTTAAAACATTTTTGGTGTGTCTTTCTTCTTTCTAAAATCACAAAAACAGGATTTTAGGTGGCATTTCTTAAATTATAAAATGAATCTATCCTTTGAAATAAAAACTCAGAAGTATAAAATGAAAGCTAAAGTTCTCTTTTTCCCATGTGTTTTTAGTTCTTTTGAGTGTCTGCTTCTATTCTACAGTATTATTATATAAATATTATTCACCTAGCTTATCATACTATTTATTAAATGATCAATTTTGGACAGACTGTTCTCTGAGCCTGCTGTGCAGCTATTTTTGTTTTCATCATCCTCCTGGGTTAGTTCTACTCTTCTTTAAATTCTGTCATTCCCTCTTCTTTGTTTTCCTTTTTCATTATTGACTGGTGTACGTTTTTCCATGCAGCAAATTTAAATATAAATTGCTGCATATGAATTAGAATTTCTACCGCAAGGAGTAAGTGATTTTTATGACAATTTAAACTTTTGGCATCTACCCTTCTTGGCATTTTAATAGACAGATAATTAAGAAAAAAGATGAAAAACTTTTAGGCAAGGTCAACTATCTGGTAATTTTTTCTAAAATATAGTATTCTGGACATGTGTGTAATACAGACATTTATAGAGTTTTTTTAATGTTCTATATTTCATTGTTATTTAGACTTTTTTTTTTTTTTTTTTTGAGTTGGAGTCTCACTCTGTCGCCCAGACTGGAGTGCAGTGGCCGCTCTCGGCCACTGCAGCCTCGACCTGCTGGGCTCCAGCGATCTTCCGCCTCAGCCTTCCAAGTAGCTGGAATTATAGGCACGCGCTACCACGCCGGCTGATTTTTTGATTTATTGTAGAGATGAGGTCTCGCTGCCCAGGCGGGTCTCGAACCCACGGGCTCAGGCAATCCACTCACCTCAGCCTCCCAAAGGCGCGGGATTACAGGCTGAGCCACCGAGCCCGGCTCTATTTAGACATTTAAAAATTAAATGTGTATTAATTTCCACTACCTTATGAAAAGGAAGCTGTTATTTTACATGGTTATTCAAATTTTTCCTTTTTTGAAAATAAAGAAATCTTTTTTAGTTTATAGACAGTATGTTCCTACCTACATATATATGTATATATATATATATTTTTTTTTTTTTTCTTTTTACCCTATTAATATGGACATATTTAAGTTGTGACTCTTCAAAGAAGTTTTGGGGTTGTTTCATTTGTGATAAAATAATTTTTTGTCCTATTGAACATATATGCAGACTTGATAAACTATAATGTTGTTCTAATATTTATAGTTTTTACTTTGACATAACTGAACTAAAACTAACCATTACTAGTTTAGCATGTTTCAGTTACTTAAAAAACTGTTGTTTCTAGCTATATATCTATAATTTTAACACTGCTTTAAATCTTCTAGTTTTGCCTTTTGAAACTGGAGTAGCCACCACACAAATATAAAAAAAAAAGGTCTAAACATTTGAAACCAAATTCCTTGTACTCTCTGATACAAAATTGGTCACTTTGGCAGGCTCATTGACACTTGGAGAGCACTAAGACCATTTTATGCACTGTAATTAGATTTCAGGCCCTAATGCTCTTAATGGTACCTTAATGGCCTGAAAGAGTTAATAAGACTCCCAGGGCACCTGAATTGTTACTAGAGAATGCCTTGGCCATTATGGATAATAGCACTTGGGTATGAAATAACCAAGTTTAGAGCATTTTAAGAAGATTGAAATGCTAGGGCACTGTGTAGTTTTTCTCTTGGCTAAATTAAACTACCTTCTGTAATATAGAGCTTCAGATACTCAGCAAACAGATGTTTGAGCCTCTTCAGGACTGCCAGTGATGCCTAAGGACCTTGTGTCAGAAAGATAATGTCATGAGGAGGTAATTTAGGCCTAGATTCTGTTTCTACTTCTAGAACAATGATTATTTCTTTTGTTTGCTCTTTAAATAAATAAACACTATTGCCTGTTGTCCTTCAATAATTATTGCCTATGCAATGATTTTACAGTTTAATAAATGAAAAATTCCGTTTGTAAAATAGAACAATTATACTGATATAGATATGCTATGGTTGGGAAAATTACATGGGCAATAAGGGAATTATTTAAAACGAGACAGTTGGGACTTTTTCACACTTGTCCTAAAATTATTAGAGTTGGTATGCCTTTCATATATGTAGGATTTCAAATTACACATAGGAAATTTAAAAGTCAAATAAAGTTTCATTGTTCCTTTTACATGTTGAAGACCAAACTATTTGGCTTAAATTTTCATTTGCTAAGTAAACACTTCTAGTACGCCTATAATTATTATTTTAAACATAAGCAAATTAATATGGTACTTGGTTTTTTTTTTTCTTCCTAAGACACAACTTAATACTGTCATTTAGGGGGGAGAAAAGAGAAGGGAATAGCATAGAAATCTTAAGAGAAAATATTCATATTTTCATATTTTGTAACAGGAAATAATATAGTACAACTTGTTTTCCTGTGCATGTTAGAAGACAGCAAAATATACTCTGGCTTGGAAAGTGACCAGCATATCGGCAGCATCATCCTAATAGTACTGACATTTATGGAACAGTTAATATGTGCCTAAGGGCTAACTATGCTAAGTGCTTCTTTTGGAATATCGATTTAATCTTCACACAACCTCAGTCAGGATGTTCCCCCCTTTTTTAAGACAAGGAAACTGAGGCACTGGGTGGGAGGGACATGGTAGTAACCTGCCTAAAATCAGACAGCCAACCATTCCAGTCCAGTCTGACTCCAGAACCTAAGCACTTCATTGTTGCATCACATTGCCCCTCTGAAAAATAGTAGGGTAGTCAGCTGTATGCGTATTTATGGCCAGGACAGTGTTGCTTTCCTGGGAGTGCAAACCATTTGCTCTTAAGTAATTTAGGCTTCAGTGGGTTACTGATAATTAGAGGTCCCAGTAAAAAGGTGGCTCTTTATCCATTTTCTTTCATTAGTAAGTGTACCTTAATAGATGTGGGTGTATATGGGTGGGGTGTGGGAGGAGGCAGTTGAGGAGGAGGAACAAATTGATATAAATATACCATAATTAAGATAAGAATTAAATTACTGGGAATCTGCTACCTCTTTTTGAACCTTGACCTCTTAAAATTTTTTTATGGTTTTAGTCATATTCCTGTGATGTAGTGGAGTATGGGAGAGGCCTGGATTCTAAAATCTTCTTTTTGTTTGTTAGTTATCTGACCTTGGAAAACATATAACCTCAAAGCCTCAGTTTCTTTGTCTCTTAAAATTGTGGGGTTGATCCTCTATTTAGTAAAATGATTCCTAGAGTTGTTCTAATCTAAATTTTTGTTCTAGGAAATGTTTTTCATCCATTATTTTTAGTATCTTCTTCTTTTAGTATAAAGACCAAAATTAACTTCAAAGTTAGTGCTACAGGAAATGCATTTTAAAGGATCATAACATATATTTCTTGGGGACATTGGCACATATTTTAAGTACTTTAGGTGATGAAGCTGGAACTTCAATGGGATTCTATCTGATCCAAGGCTTGTGCATTTAACCACTTTTTTATGTGCGTCAAATCAAAATTAGATAGAAAAATATTTGAATTTCTGGTATGTACAATGTACCTGTATAGTTTTTATTTTATTAGTCATATGAAATTACAAGTCTTTTCTGAGAGGTTTTTCTGATGCAGTACAGCTAGGTCTGTGTGTTTGGCAGTATGTATTTTGACAGTTTTCATTTTTTTTCATAATGTTAATATACATATTTTTGGTGCAGGTTTTGACTTGGTAAGAGTAGAATTTGTGGAGAAGGAAAGGCAAGTACAATGGAGGATACTGTTCATTAGTCCATGTCTATTAAACGTAAATATCCAAAGCCATATGGAAAACAATGAAAATCTTTTAGCAATAATTATCTGAGCAGGGACCTCTATTTGTGATGTGGAAGATACAGTGAATGTTATGAAATGAAATTGTTTTTTCTTGTGAATGTTTATAACAAGTCATTAAAAACACATATTCTCGCTTCCTGCAGATTTTGTTTAGAGGGGACAAGTTGTGCACATTTGGTTCTGTGAGAGCAACTTGTAAAGTATTGGAATGAGAGCTCTTGCAATGTATCAGCATCCCTTCCTTTGGTAAAATCCCATAGAATTGGACATTTTCATTTTTCTAACCCCCTTTGGACAACATTTTAGCATAAGGCCATTTCCTAGTGTTTTTTTTTTTTTTTTTTTTTAACAGTAAGGGCAAAGAGATAATTATGTTACTTTATGTTACCAGTTTTTTTCTAAAAATAAAAAAAATGTCTTAGCTGGTTATATGTTTCTCTCTCTTTGTTTTATAGTTTTGGTAGAAATAACCCAGGTAAAAGTAGCACTTTAATTTTTCTTCTGATCTTTGTGGAAGTACTGGTGGTTCTCAATTTGTGGAAGTGAATGGAAAGACTAGAGATGTGAATTTATATAGTTTGATAAAGTTTCCTAGATGATTCTGATAGGTTCCTTCAAGTTGAGAACTATCCCATTAATCTGTTATTTTATGCTATTTTATGCTAGTTGGATATTCTAACTCCTGGATATAGAATAGTTGATAACAATTTTGATATTTATTCAGTTAGAAGAAAGTTTTAAGATGTAATTACTAAAACAAATTTGATGCTATTTGCTCCCCCCCACACCCACAGCACATAATTAATGCTAGTATTTTGAGGCTCGTGTATTCCCCTTGAGATCTTCAGCAAATTACCTAGCCTTTTAGCATCCCAGTTTACTAATTTACACAAAAGAAATAAACAATAACTGATTTACAGACTTGAGGCTTAAATGACATACTGTACTGAGCCAAGTATCTTGAAATTGTATGAGATATTATGAAATTGCTTTTTGTAATGACTGCAGCAATTTACATTTGTATCATCAGTATATTAGATTTAATGTTTCCTGAACAATACTTGGATTTTTTATTTTTTGCCAGTCTGATAGATGAAAGATGATATCTTGTTTTAATTTTGCATTTTCTGATTATTACTAGGATGGAGCATCTTTTCTCATATATTTATTGGCTATTTGAATTCTCCCTTCTATGAATTGCCTATATTTATTATTTGCCATTTTACTATTTTTGTTGACGTTCTTTTGGTATATCAGAGTTCCTTGGATATTTTGGATATTAATCCTGTATTATTTAGGTTGTAGATAGTCTCTTTCCATATGCAAGGACACTGTGTTGACTTTTGGCTTAGAGAGGTTTTAAATTTTGACATATTTTATCAATCTTTTTTATATTTGACTTTAGCATTTTGATTGCTTTTAAGGATTTTTTACCTTATAGTCAGAAATATGTTTTTATTTCTTTATTCTTTTATATTTTATTATTTTTGTAAGTGGATCTTTAATTTATGTGGAATTTATTTTTTTCTATGTATACTATTTTCTCAACACTGCTGAAGAGAAAAGGCTATTTTCTTCCTACTATTTTGAAGTTTCTCTTTTGTTGTATACTGCATTCTTATTTGTACAAAGAGTCAGTTTCTGGTTTCTGTTTGGTGTCAGTGAGATCTAATTTTGTGTTAGTGGCCACGTTATTTTAATTACTGTAACCTTGTAATAAAACATATACAAGACCAATCTTCTTTCTTTTGCTCTACTTTGTAAAGCTTGTTTTAGTTTTTCTTGTGCTTTTATTCTTCCATACAAATTTTGGAGTTCAGTTGTCAGGGATTTCTGGTATCTTTAAAATACTAATTGTTTGCATTATTAATATGATATATTTATATTTCTCCATTTATTCAGGAATTCATGTATGTCTTTTAGAAAAGTGCTTTAGATGTACTAATGACTTGTTACATTTTTTGTTCAGTTTGTGTTTAGGTACATAATATTAGTCTCCCTTCATTGCCAAAGTTTTGTATTAGTACCTGGCACGTTATGGGTGCTTAATAAAAATTTTTGAATTGATGAATAAATGAATGCATGTATGTGTTGATAAACAAAAAATGAACATTTTGAGGACAGTCTGAAACTATCTTAAATAGGTGCATTTTTACATATTTTAGGGGGAAAACATTCATTTATACTTGAAATTTTGACATTTTTAACAATTTTATAGTTGTGTTTCTTTAGTCATACATATGTTGCTTTGTTTTTACATTGTAATCGTTGTCTTCAGTGATCTTTCTTATTGTTGGTCCCACAATTTGTCACCAGATTCTCTCTATTTGACCTTAGAAATATCTTGAAAGTTTGTTCTCTCCTCTTTTCCGTTTCCTCAAATCATCATCTTACTTTTCCAATGCATCAGTGTTAACATTCCTCTGTCAGCCTCCTGCCACGAAAATTTATCTTCCACTTTACTTGCCAGACTTACTTTATTTTAAAGAAAACTTATAAAGCCTTTTGACTTCCCACTGTTTGGAGAAAAATCTGAATTCTCTAGCTTGATAAAAGTCTTTAGAAACTATTTTTTTCTACCTGTTTTTCTTAGCCATTCACCCTAAAAATCCAAAGTTCTTAACACACTGAGCATCTCATCCTTTCTCAGATACATCAGGCTCTTTTGTACCTAACTGACTTTGCAGATGTATTTCTGTCTCTCTGTAGTACTTTTTGTCCACCTGGAAACACCTGCTTATCTTTTGAGAACCAGTTTAAGTGTCACCTCTCAGTGAATTGTCTTTGACTCTTGATAATGCAAGATAGTTGATTATGTCACCCTTTCTTGCTTCCACACCATTTTGTTTGATTTTTCGAAATGTCTTTGATTTCACAGATTTATAATTTGTTTGCTTTTTTTTTTTTTTTTTTTTTTTTGAGTTGGAGTCTCACTCTGTCACCCAGACTGGAGTGCAGTGGCCGCTCCCGGCCACCACAGCCTTGACCTGCTGGGCTCCGGCGATCTTTGCGCCTCAGCCTTCCAGGTAGCCGGAATTACAGGCATGTGCTACCACGCCCGGCTGATTTTTGATTTATTGTAGAGATGAGGTCTCGCTGCCCAGGCAGGTGTTGAACCCCTTGGACTCAGGCAATCCACTCACCTTGGCCTCCCAAAGGCGTTGGATTACAGGCTGAGCCACCAAGCCTGGCTTGTTTGCTTTTTATATCTGCCCACCTATCTAGATTGTGAGCTCTTTCAGGGCTGGGGCCTCTCATTTACTTTTTTTTAGCCAGCTTTATTGGGTTATAATTTACATACAGTCAGATTTACTTCCATTTTAAGTATACAGCTTAATGAGTTTTCACAACTATAGTTGTCCAACAACTACCAAAATTATAATACAGAACGTTTCCTTCACTCTCCCAAATTCCCACATACCATTGTACAGTCAATCTCTTCTTTCTACCCTAGATTCTAAGCAAACACTGACCTACTTTCTGTTACAATAGTTATATACTTGAATATACTCGAACTGAGTGAAAGTCTTATTTTAGAAAAAAATGTATCTCTATCTTATTAATGTAATTTTATTTATATATTTAAGTTAAACACAGTGGAAAATAAATATATTTATAAGAATTAAATGTAATAATGTTAGAGATAAAAGAAAATGTGTCTGTTGCTAAATAAGAAATGAATTACAAATTTATTTGACATTTGATATTTACCATAAGTAAAATAAAAGATGTTTACAGCAAAAGGTTATTAATAAGTATTCATGTGTGTGTGTGTATGCCCTGAAGCTTTTTATATATGCTGTTTTTAGTGTTTGTTTACATTTGCTTATAACTATACCTAGCTACAATGATTTTTCAAGAGCATTATACAAATTAAAAATAAAGTAACAGTATTAATGAATATATGTTTAGTATTTTTCTAGATCATTAATTCATGTTTATATATTTATTTTTGAAAGATAAAAGCATGTAACGCTATTGATTTGTCTCTAAATTTAACTTTGGCTACATGCATGGAAAAGGTTTTAGAGAATTGGAGAGATAATAATTGATATTTGTTAAGAATTATTCTCTTATCTTTTATTAGACAATTTTCACATATTAGCTTATTTAATCCTCACAACAACCTTAATTTCTTTTTGTGAATTTTGGATTTGAGGAAACAAAGTGATATATTTCCCAAGGTAATATAATATGTGAGTATTAACACTGGAATTTGAACTTAGTGCTGTTTGATTCCAACAGTATTTTTCCTAGTTTACCCTTAGTTCTTAGAAATTTTCTGAGTGTTCTTATTGACACTGTTTTCTGAATATTTTTAGTTAGAGGTTTGACTTTCTTTGCTACCAACAAGTTATTTATTTAGTAAGACTGTTTCTCTTTTGGGTTTGCTTTTAATATTCTATGTTTAATTATATAAAAAATTGGGGAAACGAGAGTATGGTACTTTTTTGGTAGGCAAGAGAGTTTTTATTCTTTTTATTGTTGATCTTTAGATTTATTATACTGTACCTACAGAATATATTGTCTAAATTTCCTCATGTTTAAAATTTCTTAACTTTTTTAGTATTCGCACTTAATTATTATTATTATTTTTTTGAGTTGGAGTCTCACTCGGTGGCCCAGACTGGAGTGCAGTGGCCGCTCCCGGCCACCGCAACCTCGACCTGCTGGGCTCCGCGATCCTTCCGCCTCAGCCTTCTGAGTAGCCGGAATTACAGGCGCGCGCTACCACACCCGGCTAATTTTTTGATTTATTGTAGAGATGAGGTCTCGCTGCCCAGGCGGGTCTCGAACCCGCGGGCTCAGGCAATCCACTCACCTCAGCCTCCCAAAGGCGCGGGATTACAGGCTGAGCCACTGAGCCCGGCTAGCACTTAATTATTTTTAAAGTTCATTTGTGCTTGTTTTAGAAAAACTCCCAAACATTATTTTTCCTGTGCTTTCACACCACCACAACAATCATCAACACAGAAAAAGATTTCTGTGACCAAAAGTTTGGGGGTTTTCCCCTGTATACCAAGCAGCAGACACCAACTGGGTATCTTTCAATTTAATTCTGACACTCTCTACTTGAAGATACTTCTAACCTTCAGGCTTCGTGATGAGGTTCCCATGACCCCTATTTTGGGTTCGATTAATTTGCTGGAGCAGGTCACAGAACCCAGGGAAATATTTAGGTTTTCTGGTTTATTATAAAGGATATTACAAAGAATACAGAAGAGATGCATAGAGTGAAGTATGAGAGAAGGTCCAAAGGTGGCTCCCATGCCCTGCCTGGGTGCCACCCTCCAGGAAACCCCGCATTCAGCTATCCTGAAGCTCTCTGAACTCTGTCCTTTCTGCCTTTTATGGAGGCTTCATCACATAGGCATGATTGACAAGTATGTAGAAATGAGATCGGACAAAAAGGCAATTATCACATGCAAACAGACTGAGTGCGGAATCCTAGCAGTGCCTGTCTGTTCAGTTTCTTCTTGGCCTTTCTGTGCAGCATTCTTCTCTAACATATGAGATTTGACAAGTAAGTTTGAAAACTCATTCTAGAAAAAGTGCTACCTACCTCATTGCTGAGTATTACTATGGTCATCTTCAAAGTACACCCCTTGGGAAGCTATGCACTGACCCCAGCACCTAGTCTACCTAGCAAAGCAATTTTGGAACTCTTTCTGGAATGGCCTTCAGAGCTGTCGTTGTATTTCCCTTGATGTCCTGTATGTCATCAAAATGTCTTCCTTTCACTATTTCCTTTATCTTTGGGTAAAGAAAAATGTCACTGGGGGCCAGATCAGGTGAGTAGGGAGGGTGTTCCAATATAGTTATTTGTTTACTGGCTAAAAACTTCCTCACAGACATTGCTATGTGAGCTGTTGTATTGTGATGCAGAAGCTCCTTTGGGACCATTTCTGCACACACCTTTCTCATGCCAAGATTTTCAGTTAAGATTTTCCTAACTGTTTGTCATTGTTTGATTGGTCTGCTATACTTTTTACAGTCAGCCAACAGTTTTGACGCACTATTCAACAAATGTATGTGATATTTTAATCAGTTCTGCTCATTACTGACCATCCTGATCTCTTCATCAGTGACACTTTCTCTCCCCTCAGGAAAACATTTAATCCATTTGTACACTACCATTTTATTCATGGCATTATCCCCATAAATTTGACTAATGTGTCCCTCATTTCACTTCCACTCTTGCCAAGTTTAACAAGAAATTTAATGTTTGCTCACTGCTCTAATTCAAGCTCCAACATTTTCACACGCACACAAAAACATTTAACAACAATAATGAACACCTCTTAGCAAGACACAGCCACAGGTCAACACGAACACAGTTGTGGGACACTGATATACTAAGGTTATGAAACCTTACCGAGTTGTTTGTATAGTGCTGCCATTGTAAACACATGGTGGCAAATTCGTGAACCTAATTGTATGGGGAAGGACCCTCTCTCAAAAGAGGGTCTTTTGACCCACAATAAGATTGGAATCTTGCCTTGGGCAGGTGAAAAAGGACTGGAGGAGGTCAAAGAGAGAGATTGTGTTTCCTGAGGTCTAAAGGGCCTCAACATTATGACAAAAGACTGTACAAGGGCTCTGGGAGTTATGAGCCAGGAACTGTGGACAAAACATCAGTGTCTATAACAGCACAGTGCTTTGATGTCTTAAGATTAAATAGGTCTCGTACTGTCTCTTGGTTTCTCTCTCATGTATACTGTTCATGGGTTGTATTTACACAATGTGTCTTATCAGTTTGATTTTTCACATAATTTATATCATTATTATTAGCTTACTTGGCAGAAGTAGAGTATGTGTAATTCTCTACACATGTGACTGGACATGCCCCTTGGTGCAATAGTGATTTTTGGATAAAAAAAAAAAAGAAAGAATTTACTAATTCACAGTAATAGAGCTGCAATTGACTAATTACTTCTTTGTGGGCTTTATGTTTGTTTTGCAAAAGGGATGGTTGCTTAGTAGATTATAATTTGTTACATTCTGTTAGATTTTAGAAAATGAATTAAATTTGTGAATTCAATTGGTACATTCAATTAATGATTTTAAAAAGTGAGTTGAATTATTTTGCACTGAAAGGAAATTTCATTATATGCACAGCATTCCTAGTGAAGGATAAAGATTTGTCACAAAGTTTGCTTTTAAAGAATGTTAAATTTATTTGGTTTTATAGAAACAAATAATAATTAGTTAAGAAAAACTAAGTTAAAATGAGAGCTTTGGACTTTAAAAAACCAAATTGAGTTTTAAGATTTGTCTATTATTATATTACTTCAATATTATGTTTTTCTTTTCAACTGGCGTTTCATTTAAAAATATGGAATTTTTAGTGTGTTTATATAGAACTCTGATTATTATTATTTTTTTCTTTATTTTAAAGATGTGGGGTACAATACAGGGTTAGGTATATAAATGTTCATTAAGCAGGTACCCTTGTTGATGAGGTGTGCTTCTCCCTCCCCTGGCAGTTTCCCTAACTGCCAATCCCACCCTCCCTCCCCTAGCAGTTTCCCACTACTGCCAATCCCTTTCCTACAGTATTATGATAGTTGTTCAAGGTTCGCTTATGAGTGAGAACATATGGTACTCTATTCTTTGTTTCTGTGATAGATCACTGAATATGATAGACTGTAAATTCATTCAAGTTACTGCAAAGTCCATATGTTTGTCCTTCTTTATGGCTGTATAATATTCCATTGTGCACATGTGCCAATTTTTTTTTTTAATCCAGCCCAGCTTCAATGGGCAGCATGGTTGGTTTTATGTATTTGCTATTGTGAATAGAGCTGCAACAAATATACATATCTTTTTGGTAGAATGACTTGAGTTCCTCTGGGTATATTCCCAAAAGCGGGATTACTGGGTCAAATGGAAGGTCAATTTCTAGTTCTTTCAGAAATTGCCACATTGTCTTCTAAAAAGATTGTACTAGTTTGCATTCGCATCAGCAGTGGAGAAGTGTTTCTTTTTCTCCGCATATGTGCCAGCATCTGTTGTTGTTTGTTTTATTAATGATGGCTATTCTTACTGGATTTAGGTGGTATTCAATGTGGTTTTGATTTGCATTTCTCTGATGATGAGTGAGGCTGAGCACTCTTTCATGTGTCTGTTGGCTGCCCATATATCTTCTTTTGAAAAGTGTCTATTCATGTCTTTTGCTCACTTTTTAGTGGGGCTGTTTGTTTTTTACCTTTTGGCACGTTTGAGTTCCTTGTAGATCCTACATGTTAGGCCTTTGTCAGATATACAGTTGGCAAATGTTTTTTCCTATTCTGTGGGCTGTCTCCCTACTCTCTTGATGGTTTCTTTTGCTTTGCAGAAGCTTGTCAGTTTGATGAGGTCCCACTTGCCTATCTTATCTCTTATGGCATGGGCACTTGGGGTTTTGATTGGGACTTGGTTTCCAGGGTGTCTCCTGCATTCTTATAGTCTGAGGTTTTACATTTAGGTCTTTGATCCATTTAGAGTTAATTTTTGTGTATGGTGATAGGCAGAGGTATGTTTCAATCATCTGCATGTGACCAGTCAGTTTTCCCAGCACCATTTGCTGAATAGGTTCTCTTCTCCCCAGTGGTTGTTGTTGGAGGCTTTGTCAAAGATGAGTTAGTTGAGGAATTGAGACTTTGCTTCTGGAATCTCTATCCTAGAACTCTGATTATTTATAAAACATACATCTTGTTTATAGTTTTAATATCAAAATTATCTTAAGGAGACACCATATAATCTTTGTTAATTAAACTTTCAAATTTGGAAACAGCTCTGTCGTAAACAATGGCTATACATTATTTGTCAGAAGTTGTGATACTTTCTATGAATTTTTTAAGAAAGCTGTTTATGTGGTAATATAACTTAAAAGTAAACCCTGAAAGTCACTACAGAATTTGAAATGATAAATTCTTTGTATTATTGAGTTACCACCCAGTTGAAAATTGCCACATCAGCAGTGGCTGTCTTCCTCACTCTGCTTTTTTTTTCTTTATTGAACTTTTGACTGCTGAATATTGTGAATCTGTTTCTTTGTCACTTGCTTCTTCCTACTATATAAAGCATGGAATTGTTTCCATTTACTGTTCTCACAGCTTAGAACAGTGTCTGACACATGGTGGGAACTTACCAAATATTTGGTGTATAAATGCATGAAACCCTTCTCATCCGACTTTAGTATGTTCTTTTCTGGTTCCTGAAATCTTTGTTCTATCTTCAACATTCTTTTAGACTGATAGTGCTAAATCATAGATTTTGATGTTATTTTCCTGCTTTAAACCCTCCACTGCCTACAGAATGTCCTCAATTTCTTAGCATAGTATAGTAGTCCCCCTTAATTTGCAGAGCATAAGTTCCAAGACATGTGCCTGAAACCTTGGATAGTACCAATCCCTGTATATACTTTTTTCTTATTCAAACATACCTAGGTTAAACTTTAATTCATAAATTAGGAACAGTAAGAGATTAACAACAATAGCTAATAACAAAATTAAAAAATAAGAATATACTATAATAAAATTACCAGCATTACTACTCTTGGCTTTGTGGCATTATTAAGTAAAATAAAGGTGACTTGAACCTAAGCACTGCCATGCCCTGACAATTAGTCTGCTAACCAAGAAGGCTGCATCGTGTAATGACAGGTAGTGTATACCAGCAGTCCCCAACCTTTTTGGCATCAAGAACCAGTTTCTTGGAAGACAGTTTTTCCATGGACTGGGAAACGAGATGGTTTCTAAATGATTCAAGTCCATAACATTTGTTGTATAATTTATTTCTGTTATTATTACACTGTAATATATAATGAAATAATTCTACAACTCACCATTTTAAAAAAGGTGCTGACAGAAGTGTTAAGTAAAATAATGGGTGGGCTATGTGCAGACTAAAATAAGTGTTGGATTCTGACTTAAAGTCTGCCATATGATACACCTGCATGACTGAAATACATCAACTCATTTGCCACTCACTGATAGGGTTTTGATGACTCTGCAAGCAATTGATTTATTATGGTCTCTGTGTAGTCAAACCTCACTGCTAATGTTAATCTATATTTGCAACCACTCCCCAGTACTAGCATCACCACCTCAGCTCCACCTCAGATCATCAGTTATTAGATTCTTATAAGCAGCATGCAACTTAGATCCTGCCCATGTGCAGTTAACAATAGGGTTCTTGTTCCTATGAGAATCAAATACTGCAGGTGATCTGACAGAGGTAGAGCTCATGTGGTAATGTGAGTGATGGGGAGTAACTGTAAATACAGATAAAGCTTTGTTCACCCACCTGCCACTCACCTCCTTCTGTGCAGCTCAGTTCCTAACAGATCATACACTGGTACCTGTCTGCAACCCAGGAGTAGGGGACCCCTGGTATATGCAATATGGATACACTGGACAAAGGGATTCAACATGACCCAGGTAGGGTGGAGTAGAATAGTGTGAGATTTCATCATGCTACTCAGAATGATGTGCAATTTAAAATGTCTGAATTATTTATTCCTGGAGTATTCCATTTAATATTTTTGGACCTCAGTTGATCATGGTTAACTGAAACTGCAGAAAATGAAACTATGGATAAGGGGAGGTCTACTGTATATACAATCCTCCGTGACTGGCCTTTCCTGGGCATCTATCCCACTAAACAACCTAATAGAGATGTCCCAACTATTGACCCATCTGTGTTTGTATTTTTAGAAATATAATCATTGTTTTTATGTATGCTGTTCCTTCCACCTTTTTTTCCTCTTATCTGATTGGTGTTATACTTCCTGCTTTTAAAATGTTTTCTTTCACTCCCTCTTATATGACCTTACCATTCCTTGAATAAAAGTCTCTGTTTAAACCTCATTGCACTTTAATTGCAATTTGTTGTCTATTTGTTTCATTTAGTTAGACCTCTGAACATCTTGATAAAAAGAATATTGTATTTATTTATTTATTTATTTATTCCCCATACCTAACACATTGTCTGATGATGGTCTATAAATGTTTGTAGAATGAAGAAATAGTACTTTACATATGAACACAAATGTCCAGAAGTGACATGATACATGCCAAACATTGTGCTGTTAGGAATCGTAAACGGTTGTACCGCTATTGGACTGGCCCCCATGTTTCCTGGTTCTCTCAGTCTACTGTACAATAATGTATAAATATATAATAAATTTGGGTTTTTAATAAAACATCTTTTTGTTTCTTTACCTACAGATATTGATGATGTTAAGAAGTTCAAACCAGGCTACCTAGAAGCTACTCTTAATTGGTTTAGATTATATAAGGTGCCAGAAGGAAAACCAGAAAACCAGTTTGCTTTTAATGGCGAATTCAAAAACAAGGTGAAAATGAGAATATTTGTTTTAATATGTACCTTCTGATACTTGTACAATGCTTGTTTCACTTGGGAGATTCCCTATGTGAACATTTGTATGTAGCATGATAAGAAAAACACTTTTTACTGAGTTCCATATTTAAGGACACTATTTTTGTTATTTAAATTTTTTCAAGAAACCTCTCTTAAGTGAACCAACAAGGCTGAAAAATATCTGTTGTCATCTATTTATCTATCTGTAGTTCTCAGAAAATGTAGGATTTCCATGATAAATTTAATTTTGCAAATTTTGATAGAAAACATCTCCATTTGCTACTAAATGTTTTGGGAAGAAGAAAATTACTTGTCCTTTATGTAAATCCATTGGGGCTCCAACTTACTTCTTAGTAAGTGTTCATTCTACCATAACTGAATTAAGCTGCTCAACAATTAAGAAGGCACTTGAATTATCTTACTGTCATAAAACTTTTCTGTTAGAATACCACAAAGTTACCATGATGTGTCTCTAATGTGACACAAATGGAGAAAATAAGCCAAGGAGTTAAACTCTAAAACATGAAAAATTTTGAAGTTATTACCACTATGTAAATTGCATATTCTAAACTAACTTAAGTAGATACCAGTATGTATGCCTTGTAAGTAAATTAAGGCATATTAATGAAAACTTAAAATTTACGATAAATGTTTTGCTATACAAGAATTAATGGCTGAACCCAGAATTTTTCAAAAGGCACATTAAAAGAACCCTTCATATCTTGAGGGCTTTGTCTAGGGTTATTAAATAAAAATACGAAACTTATTTTAGACTGAATTCTTTCTTAAAAATAAAATATTGAAATTTTGTACAATAAATTATGTTTTACTTTTCTTAAAAAAATATGTTGTATTTTATTCTTCAAACAATACAGATTTCAAGTATATATAGTACCTCTGTGGCCCCTTATTGCCTCATGGTAAACATTTGCTAAGTCATGAATTCATAAAGCATGAAGTCGTTTTTGACAAACATTCAACTTTTTCTGTATGAAGATGAGTTCATCTATACAACCTCTTTAGAAAATAATCATTTTATGCATTGCTAATTTTTTACCACCTCTTGTTTAAAATATAGAGCCTGACATAGTTCATTTAATGTTGCTATAAAGGAGTATCTGAGTCTGAGTACTTTATAAAGAAAAGAGGTATATTTGACTCACAGTTCTGCAAGCTGTACAAAAAGCCTGGCACTGGTGTCTGCTTGGCTTCTGGTGAGTTCCTCAGGATCCTTCCACTCATGTTGGAAGACAAAGGGGAGCCTGCATGTGCAGAGATCACAGGAGAGTGAGGAAGCAAGAGAAAGGAGCGGGAGATGCCAGTCTCTTTCTAACTAGCTCTAGTGGGAGCTAACATTCCCGAGAGATCCACCTCCATGACCCAAAAACTTCACACCACGCCCTACCTATAAACATTGGATCAAATTTCAACATGAGGTTTGGATGGGACAAACATCTAAACTATAGCGGAGCATAACTCGAGATAATTAAATTGTGCCTCTTTAACATGGTCGAAAAGATG
The DNA here is from genome assembly GCF_000164805.1 of Carlito syrichta. Classification (NCBI taxonomy): domain Eukaryota; kingdom Metazoa; phylum Chordata; class Mammalia; order Primates; family Tarsiidae; genus Carlito; species Carlito syrichta. Next base: position 252,134 of record NW_007247010.1, on the reverse strand, counting down.
GCTTTCATCTTCTATTCTAGATTTTTCCTCCTGCTCTTTTAAGCAAGCACTTGGAATTGGTTCTGAGTAACCACATTTACCTGAATATTTTGGTTAAAAATATTTCCTTGTATTATTTAGATAAGAAATTCGATTTCTTGTTCCATATCTTAAGTGAGACTCCCCAACACTCATTGAACATTAAGCCATTCCATAGCAACATCAGACTGTAGAGAACTTTTCAGAGGTTAAATTTCCCATAATTACTACATCTCAGTTCCCAATATTTCTTACCATCTTCATTACTGTGCTTAGTCATTATTTAAGGAGAAAGGAGCTAGTATGAATTAACTAGTAAGGACTCTCTTTAAGGAAAACAACATTTTGGAGGGAAAAAATTCTAAAGAACTTCCTACTTTGGAATAATAAAACAGGTTTGCCTTGGTTGTTCTTATTAGATTTATATTATCTATTGTTGATTATGCATTTTTAGACACCATATGGGTTAGTACTAAGAAAACATTTTGAAAATGTTAAGGAAGTTTACTACTTTCAGAGAGTGGATGGTCTAAATTAATTTGCAATTAGACTGCTTGCAGTTTTGATGATGATGAAATTAGTAAGTACATGCTTACCTACAGGCCAGGTAGTGGCCTAAACACTTTACGTGCATCATCTTATTTATTCTTTCAGTGCCTCTATGATTTAGATCAGGGGCTGGCAAACTTTTTTCTTTAAATGACCATATAATTAATTCTTTAGGCTTTGCAGGTTGTATGGTTTCTGTCACAACTACTCAACTTTGCTATTGTAGCAGCCATAGACCAAATGTAAACATGTGATTATATTAAATAAAACTTTATTTACAAAAATATATGGGTCAGCCGGATCTGCCCCACAGGCCCTAGTTTGCCAGCACCTGATATAGATTTTTTCCCATTATAATCCACTTTATAAATGAAGAAACTGAGGCTTTGTGAGGTTAAGTAACTTGCCTAAAGTCTCACAGCTGGTAAATAAGGAATTTATGCTGAGGTTTGCCTGACTCCAGAGCTCATGCTATTAACAATTAACTGTCATGTAAGATTAGTATTATGTTAGTATAACAATGCTGTATCTTATTTTTCTTCTTCTTCTTTTTTTTTTTGAGCTAGGCTTTTGCTCTTGAAGTTATTAAATCCACTCATGAATGTTGGAAAGCACTGCTTATGAAGAATTGTAATAGAGGGACTATAAATTGGTAAGAGTTGAGTTTGTCTTTTTTATATAAGTAACTTTATGTCATTATTGGTACTAAACAGTCATATAATACTACTCAGATTTCAGATTTTCTTTTGAAAAATGGAATTGCAGGGTTTTTTTTTTCTCATTTAAGAAATATAGAATGCCTGTTCGTTGGGCATTGCCAAGTGCTGGACACTATGAAGCTAGGACTCGACATGCTCCTTTTTCAAGGGATTTATAGTTTAGCGGGGATACTGACAAGTAGAGAGCCATCTAATTGTAATACACAGTGATCTGTGCAATGATAGGTTAGAAAACAGCAGTTTTTCCACAAGCAAATATATGGTTACTAAGTTTTTAAGAACTACCACATTATTTCTTCATAAGAAGTAAAAATCTTTTTATCCAACATGATCTGGATCTTTAGCTGATTGAGAGGAATCAAACAATAGTTATATAAATCAAACACTTTATTTTAATTTAAAACATTTAAATGTATATTCATTCACTCATCTTTGAATATAGGGCTGAGCCCTTTTCTGTGTAGATTCCATGTAGATTTTCTGTATGTATGCTAATATAGGATAGAATAGGAAATATTCTCTAATCCTAAAACTCCATATAACTTATAATCCCTTACATTTTTTAGAGTTCTTTTTAAAAAGTATTTTGCAGTTATCCACACCACGTTTTTTAAATTTTTATTTTAAAGATATGAGCACAATTCAGGGTTAGGTATACAAACGGTCATTGTACAGGTAAAGTTTGAGCCTCACTCCCCACTTCACCTGGTTTGGGAGATCAGGTACCCTTATTGATGAAGCTCCATTCTCTCCCCAGCACACCAAATTTAACACCGAGTTTTTGTAGTGATTTGCCTTTTTGGGGGGTTTTTAGAGCCTCAGTGTTATTTATAGACTCAATAGTTTGAGAGTCTACTTAGTGTTCATACAACAGTTCTCTTTCCACACTCTTTTAATCTAAAAATTTAATTGCTACTTAATCATGAAACTATTGTGACGAGTGCAACTGATATAAACAGGCTTGGGAACAAAAACAACTGACTCTGGGTAAGTCGAGCTGTAGGAAGCAAAGTTACATCATTCTGGAGAGCAGAGCACTACCCAGCTTTATTGTTCCCTTCTCTGAATCAGGAGAAATTCAGAAGCCATTCTTCCTTTCAACAAATACTGATTAAGAGTCTACTGCCAAGTACTGTGCTGATACTAGGGATGTTCCTGTGAATATGATAAAAGTACTTGCCCTCTGAGCATAGTCTGGACTCAAGAGAGACTTTAAAGAAATCATTAAAATGAAGCAATCAGATGTAGTAAATAATTATTTAGTCTAAAGGAATATTTTATCCAAGTCACTGAAAAGGCTTATATATCCTGTAATACAAATATTTGGGCATTACAGCTTCAGATTCAGGGTTAGGTATATAAATAGTGCAGGTACCCTTGTTGATGAGGGGCAAAGATGCCCCTCCATCCCCTAGTAGTTTCTCTCAACTACCAATCCCACCCCCCTCCCCTGAGGTTTCCCACTACTGCCAATCGCTTTCTTATAGCATTATAATTGTTCAAGGTCTGTTTATGAGTGAAAACATATGGAACTCTGTTGTTTGTTTCTGTGATAAATCACTGAGTATGATTGATCCAAATCCATTCAAGTTGCTGCAAAGTCCATATATTTGTCCTTCTTTAAGGCTGCATAATATTCTGTTGTATATATGTACCATATTTTTTTATCCAGCCCAGCTTCGATGGGCAATACAGTTGGTTCCATATTTTTGCTATTGTGAATAGAGCTGCAACAAACATACATGTGCAGGTATCTTTTTTTGCAGAATGATTTGAGTTCCTCCAGATATATTCCCAATAGGGGAATTGCTGGGTCATATGGAAGATCAATTTCTAATTCATTCAGAAATCACCACACTGTCTTCCAAAGAGGTTGTACTAGTTTGCATTCCCACCAGCAGTGTAGAAGTGTTCCTTTTTCTCCACCTCGCCAGCATCTGTTTTTGTTTGTTTTATTAATGATGGCCATTCTTACTGGGGCTAGGTGGTATCTCAATGTGGTTTTGATTTGCATTTCTCTGATGATGAGTGAGACTGAGCACTTTTTCATGTGTCTGTTGGCTGCCCATATATCTTCTTTGGAGAAGTGTCTATTCATGTCTTTTGCCTACTTTTTAAGGGACTGCTTGTTTTTTTTCTTTTGGCATGGTTGATTTCCTTGTAGATCCTAGATGTTAGTTAGGCCTTTGTCAGTTATACACTTGGCAGCCCACATTCTCTGGGTTGTCTCCCTAATCTCTTGATGACTTCTTTTGCTTTGCAGAAGCTCATTAATTTTGATGAGGTCCCACTTGTCTATCTTATTTCTTAAGGTATTGGCCTTTAGAGTTATGAATAGGAATTGGTTCCAAGTTCCAATTTCTATAAGGGTGTCTCCTGCGTTTTCAAAGATTCTTATAGTTTGAGGTTTTACATTCAGGTCTTTGATCCATTTGGAGTTAATTTTTGTGTATAGTGATAGGTAGGGTTCCTGTTTCATTCAATCTTCTGCATGTGGTCAGCCAGGTTTCACAGAACCATTTTCTGAATAGGTTCTCCTTTCCCCATTGGTTGTTGTTGGAGGCTTTGTCAAAGAGTTTGTTGAGAAATTGAGGCTTTGCTTCTGGAATCTCTATCCTGTTCCATTGGTCTCTGTGCCTGTTCGTATACCAATACCAAGCTGTTTTGATTACTGTAGCCTTATAGTACAGTTTGAAGTCTGGAAGTGTGATACCTCCTACTTCGTTTCTTTTGCTAAGGATTGTTTTGGTTATTTATGGTCGTTTATGTTTCCATATGAATTTCTGTATTGTCATTTCTAGGTCTGAGAAGAATGATGTTGGTAACTTAATGGGTATTGCATTGAATCTGTAGATTGCCTTTGGTAGGGTGGACATCTTAACAATATTGATTCTTCCTAATCATGAGCATGGAATATTTTTCCATTTGTTTGTGCCTTCTTGGATTTCTTTAAGCAGTGCTTTGTAATTCTCATTGTAAAGGTCTTTCACTTCTCTGGTTAGGAAGAAGTTGAGGTATCTCATTTTTTTGGTGGCTATTGTGTATGGGATTGTGCTTTTTATTTGGATCTCTGCCTGTTTGGTGTTGGTGTATAGGAATGCAATGATCTTTTGCACATTTATTTTGTACCCTGAGACTTTGCCAAGTCCTTTATCAGTGCAAGCGTGTTTTTGACAGATTCTCTTAGATTTTCAAGTTATAGGATCATATCATCAGCAAAGAGGATAACTTGACTTCTTCTTTTCCTATTTGGATACCCCTGATTTCCTTCTCTGGTCTAATTGCCTGAGCTAGGACTTCCAATACAATATTGAACAAGAGGGGTGAGAGTGACAGCCTTGTCTTGTTCCAGTTTTCAGGGGAAATGATTCTAGTTTCTTTCCATTTAGCAATAGTTTAACTGTGGGTTTGTTGTAGATAGCACTTACTATTTTGAGGTATGTTCCTTCTATACCTAGGTGTTTGAGGGTTTTTATCAAGAAGGGATGCTGGATTTTGTCAAAAGTTTTTTCTGCTTCTAAAGAGATAATCATGTGGTTCTTGTTTTTACATCTGTTGATGTATTTAATGACATTTATGGTCTTGCGAGTGTTGAACCAGCCCTGCATCCTGGGGATGGAGCCTATTTGGTCATGATGGCTGATTTTTGAGATGTGTTTTTGGATACGATTTGCTAGAATCTTCTTGAGGATTTTTGCTTCTATGTTCATAAGGGATATTGTCCTGTGTTCTCTTTCTTTGTTGGATCTTTACCCAGTTTGGGTGTCAGTGTAATGTTAGCTTTGTAAAATGATTTGGGGAGAATTCCATCTTTCTCAATTGCCTGGAACTTTCAATAGAGTTGGTATCAGCTCTTCCTTGGATGTTTTGTAGAATTCTGCTGGAAAGCCATCTGGTCCAGGGTTTTTTTTTTGTAGGTAATTTTCGTACGACAGAGTTAATTTCCTGGGTTTTTATTGGTGTGTTTAGTGTCTTGATGTCTTCTTGTGTTAACCTGGGGAGGTTGAATGATGTCAGAAAGTCCTCCATTTCATCTAGACTATCAAGTTTGTTTCCATATAGGTGTACATTGTAATTTCTGATAATCTTTTGTATTTCTTCAGGGGCAGTTGTGATTTGATCCTTTGTATTTCTGATTGTGTTTATTTGGGCTTTTTCTCTCTTTTTCTTGGTCAGTCTGGCTAGGGAACCATCAGTCTTGTTAATTCTTTCAGAGAACCAGCGTTTTGTTGATGTTTTCTAAGATACTTTTGTCTTCTCTGTCCCGTATTTGGGCTCTTATTTTTGTGATTTGGATTCTTCTACTAAAGTTGGGGTTTTGGTAGTCTTCTCTTTCCAGCACCCTTTTGTGATTTGTTAGGCTCTCCACTTTTGATCTTTCCATTTTCTTGATGTGTGTTGTAGAGATATGAACTCCTCTCTTAGAACTGATTTCATAGCATCCCAGAGGTTTTGGTGAGGAATTTCTTCATGTTCATTTGTTTCCAGGAATCTTTTGATTTCTTCTTTGATTTCAGTGTTGGCTCAGTCGTTGTTCAGCTTCATGCTGTTTAGTGTCCATGCCTTTGTGGGCTTTGGGGAAATGTTGTTGGTTTTGATATATATTTTTATTCCACTGTTGTGTGAGTATGTGCATGGCAAGATTTCAACCTCATGTAATTTGTTTATGCTTGATTTATGACCAAGGATGTGATTGATCTTGGAATACGTTCCATGTGGTGATGAGTAGAATGTATATTTTGTGGTTGTTGGGTGGATTAATCTGTAGTTATCTATTAAGTCCATTTGGTCAAGTGTCAAGTTTAGATTCTGGATCCTTGTTGATGATCTGTTTAGGCCTGTCAGTGGGGTATTCAAGACTCCTACCATAATAGAGTCAATATCTTTGTTTAGTTTATTTAGTAGTTGCTTTACAAATGCTGGTGCTCCTGTGTTAGGTGCATATATGTTTAGGATGGATATTTCTTGTTGATGGATTGAACCTTTTATCATTATGTGGTATCCTTTTGCATCCTTTTAAATTTTTGATAGCTTAAAGGTTGTTTTGTCTGATATTAAGAATCCAACTCCTGCCTTCTTTTGTGATCTATTTGCCTGGAAACTTGTTTTCCATCCTTTAACTTTGAGTCTATGTGCATCCCTTGTAGTGAAATGAGTCGCCTGGATGCAGCAAATAATGGCATCATGGTTTCTTATCCAACCCACCCTTCTGTGTCTTTTCAGTGGTGCATTTAGTCCATTCACGTTCAGGCTAATTATGAAATGTGGGGGTTTATCCCTGTCATGAGGTTTTTATAGAGTTGTTGTTGTTCCTGTTTGCTGACTTTCTTTTGGTTTTAGGGTTGATTCATGTGTGTTTTCCATCTTTTTCCCGAAGTCTGTTTCCTCGTGTCTTACCTCCCAGGGGTCTGTGTGAGACCTATATTTTTCTTTTGGATTTTCTTCATTTGTATAGATTTTACTCCCCACTTTTATTTCCCCTCCTCCCCATGTTCTTTAATTCTGTTGTTCAGGGGTGGAGGGGTTGCTTTTACTTCTCTTTGTTCAATCTCCTATTCTTCCTTATGTATATCCTCTGGCTTTGTTCAATTCTGAAGCTGGACTGTAGATTGGGAGCAATTCTTTCTGCAGTTTTGAGATTTAATTGTTGGGGGAGCTGTGATTCAAAATCTATCTGCAGATCCGAGTATCCACCTACAGGTGTATGGATAATCTGGAACCCACTTTCCACTGCCTTGCAATCTGTCCATACAGTAGGGTTATAGGTTTCCTCCCTGAAAGCAAAATGAGGTAAGAAAAAGGAAAAGGATGGAACAGGGAGTAGGGGGAACAGGAAGGTGGAGAGAGAGTAGAGTAAGAGGGAAAACAGACAAACGCACCAACTAACAAGTGAAAAGAGACACAAAGACAGATACGAGCAAACAAACAAACACACCAAAAACATACAAAAAAACTAAAACATACAATCATACAGACATACAAGCTAACCAACCTCCTTATTGGTGTACTATTCCCCTATACAAACATGAGGTCTAACGAGAAAAAAATAAAATGGAATAGAATTAAGTCAGTATACTAATAGAACTAGAGCAAGTATGAAAACGTTATTGATAATAGTAAGAAGAGAGAGAAAAGGGTAAAAAAGGTGGGTAAGACAGACAAAGAATAAAAAAACAAACAAACAAAAAAACAAGTTAACCAAACACACTCTGAGATTTTTTCTTTAAGTCCAATGTCCTTTCAGCTCTGATTTCTAGCTCTTATTGCAGGCTGGTGGCCTTGCTCACAGTTAGGGTCAGTTGCCCCTGGCCTGCTGTGGAGGCTAGATCAGATCTGGGCTGCCTGCGAAATCTGCCACTCAGATCTGGCCTGTGTCTTTCTAGCATGGGGGAGGGGTTTCTGTCCCTCCCATTTTGATGTTGTTACCTTGGATCCCAAGCTGGGAGATGGGCCAAGCTGGGTGGAGCCGGTCTCACAGCTCCAGCTGTTCTCTTTTTCTGCTGCAGCCCAGCTGAAAGATGCAAGACTGCTGGGCAATACAGGCCAGCATAGCACTGGCTACTCGGGCTGGTCTGGGAGGGAGCCAAGGGCTGCCCAGGGAGCAGGCAACGGTAGTGGTGGTGGCAGTTGCCACTTCAGCAGTGCGGTTCATGGGAGGATCTACACGAACCGGGTGAGGGGTGGGGTGTGGCAGTGGCAGTGGCTTCAGTAGTGCGGTGTTTGGGGAGCGCTTCACGGGTCTGGGAGCCATGGGTCTCCTGAGGTGGGAGCAGCAGTGGTGGCAGTGGCCGTAGCTGAGGCAGTGGCTGATCAGTGTGTGAAGAGCAGGCTGGCAATGTTGAGAGCCCCACCCGCTGGGGGAGAGCAAGAGTCTGTATGGGTGTTCTCTTTCACTGGGGGTCTCACGGACCAAACTGCCCCATTGCCATCTTGCCTGAAGTCCGGTAATCACTTTTAGATGTTTGAGAAGTAACCATGCCTCTTTCCATAGAAGTTGTACTAATTTACATTCCCACCAGCGGTGTATAAGCATTCATTTTTCTCCACATCTGTACCAGACTCTATATTTTTTGCTTTTATTTTTTAATAGTGACCATCCTGGCTGGCATAAATAGCAATGTGGTTCTAATTTGCATTTCCCTAATAATGAATGATGTTGAGCATTTTTTCATATGTTTGTTGACCATTTGAATATCTTCTTCTGTTAGATGTCTGTTCATGTCATTTTCCCATTTTTTAATGGGATTGTTTGTTTTTTTCTTGCTGATTTGTTTGAGTTATTTGTAGATCTGGATATTAGTCCTTTGTCACATGTATAGTTGGTCAATATCTTCTCCCATTCTATAGGTTCTCTATTTGCTCTGCTGATTATTTCTTTTGTTGTGTGGAAGCTTTTAGTTAAGTTTCATTTGTATATTTTGGGGATTTTTTTGCATTTACTTTTGGAATTTTGTCATAAATTCTTTGTCTAGGCCAATGTCCATAAGAGTTTTTCCTAGGTTTTATTCTAGGATTTTGTATGGCTTCAGGTCTGACATTTAAGTCCTTAATCCATTTTGAGTTTATTTTTTATATATGGGGAGAGATAGGATTCAAAGTTTCATTTTTCTGAATGTAGCTCTCTAATTTTTCCAGTACCATTTGTTGACTAGTGTGTCCATGTCCCAGTGTGATTTTGTCTGCTTTTTTAAAGATCAGTTGGTTGTAGGTATTTGTGCTTATTTCTGGATTCTCAGTTCTGTGTGTTGGTTCATGTGTCTACTCTTGTATGAGTACCATGCTATTTTGATTACTACAGATTTGTAGTGTAGTTTGAAGTTAGGTAATTTGATGCCTCCAGCTTTGTTGTTTTTGCTTAGGATTGCTTTGGCTATTCTGATTCTTTTTGGTTTCATATGAATTTAAGGATTGTTTTTTCTAATTCTGTGAATGTGATCCACTACATAAACAGATCAAAAAGCAAAAATCATATGATAATTTCAATAGATGCAGAAAAAGCATTTGATAAAATCCATCATTCCTTCATGATAAAAACCCTCAGCAAAATAGGCATAGAGGGAACATTCCTCAAAATAATAAAATACATATGCAGCCAATGTCATCCTGAATAGAGAAAGGTTGAATGCATTATCCCTCAGAACTGGACCAAGTCAAGGAGGCCCACTTTCACCACTCCTATTCAACATAGTACTGGGAGTCCTAGGTAGACAATCAGGAAAGAAAAAGCAATAAAGTGTATCCAAATTGGAGAAGAAGAAATCAAACTGTATCTGTATGCCAGCTATATGATCTTAAACCTAGAGAATCCTAAAGACTCCTCTAAAAGACTCCTGGATATGGTTGAATGTCCTCTAGTCCTGTCTATCCTAATAACTGTTAGGCTGAACTATCTAGAAGTCAGAAAGTTAGTGTCATGAGTCGCTCCCAAAGGAAGGGAGTCTCTGATTGTCTGAAGAGTTATTTGCTTTCTGTTTATTGTCTTTTCTCCTTCCTTATTGTACTTTCCAAAAAGCTTATGCGGTCTCTGATGGGACTTGAGTACTTCCCCAGGTTTTCTTAGCTACACAGCAAGAGACCATCTGTTTGGTTAGTCTGTCTATAGCCTGGTATCTTTTCTTCTATGCTGATTTGAATTACCTTAATATGTATCTAACTTTGTTTCTAAACTCTGGAGTCATTTTGCTATAGCCTCCTAAATAATGATAAGGATTATGTTAACAATAAGAGTTGACATTTAGTAACTCTATACTATGTTCCAGGTTCTGAGTGTTTTATATGTGTTGTGTAATCAATATTCAAAAATCCTGCAAGATATGTATTTGTATTATCTTCATTTTACACAACTGAGAAAGTTGAGGCTACATAAAGATTTAAGTAATTTATCTAAGGTAACACAGTGTACTGCAGAGCCAGGGCTTACCCAGATTCCAAACCTACTCTCTTAACAGCTGTATCTATTATCTCCTTTGCATTTTTTTTACAACAAAATAATATTTTGAGCTTAAACATTTCCAGGATATAAATTTCAGTATATAAATTACGCACATCTAGATTATTTAAAGTCAATATCCACAGAACTTGAGCTCATTTTTATCCATTTTTCTTGTTTTTTATAGCTTAATTTGTAAAATATATTCAGAGTTATTCATATTTCTTTTTGCCTTTGTGTAGTGAATTGCTTATTTCTCTTAATTTCTTAAAATGTACCATTATTGATTAGCAAGCCCTCTTCACTCTTCCTTTTTAAACATATTTTCCCTACTCACTTCAATTTAGGTTCATATTGTCACAGCTGTTCTCTCAATCAGTACATGCATACCACATCAGCATTAGCTAGAGAAATTGTTAGAAAACGTAGAAGCATTGTCCCCTTCTCTAAACCTAGTAACAGGATCTTTAAGGAGTAGGTTCTAAGCATGTATATGTTTTAAGAGCTGCCTGAGTGATTCTGATGAGCCTCTCTGTTTAAGAATCATAGAATTTGGCTGGGCTCAGTAGCTCAGCCTGTAATCCCAGCACTTTGGGAGGCCGAGGTGAGTGGATTGCCTGAGCCTGCAGGTTCGAGACCTGCC
>NW_007247010.1:200859-241244 GCF_000164805.1 Carlito syrichta | reverse complement strand
CCAGTCTGGGCGACAGAGTGAGACTCCAACTCAAAAAAAAAAAAAAAATCACAGAATTTTAACTTCTCACAGAAAAGCAGACAAGGCCTTGAGAGATTTGGTCCCTGCTATCCATCTAGCCTCATTTTCCATCATTTTTTGTCTCTTATTTCATGTTTCAACACCTTAAACCTACTTGTCATTTATCAAAAATACCATGCTCTTATTGATCTCTAGACCTTTACGCATTTTGTTTCCTTTGCCACCATTCTGATTTTTGACCTAGCTTACATATTCATCTTTTAAGACTTGGTTTTTACTTCACCTTCTCCAGGAAATATTCCTTCATACTATCCTCATGCTAGCTTAGGTGCCATTACTTTCTGTATTCCTTGTCCCCTGTGTATTTCTATCATTGCATTCGTGACAGTTATTAAATACTTGGTTCTTGAATTTGTCTCTGCCTCTAGAATATAAGTTCCTCAAGAGTGGATGAATAAAGATACATTATTCATCTTTATATTTCAAATGCCATGTAGTAACCACTCAATAACTTTCTGATAGAGTAAATTGTTGAATAATATTTTAAAGCCAACAAGTATTCATTATTATTTTTAAAAATTCAGGTAGTGACTCTTCTATTCCTAAGAGCACTGCATTTATTAAATTATTTAATTGATATTTTGAGTAATTTTCTTTTTTCAGCTAAGGTTTTTTGGTTGTTGTGGCTTTGTTTCACTGCTGGATGTTTACTCTGAAAGCTGTGCATTCTTTTTACACAGAAAATTGTATTATTTGTATTCTTACTTAAGAAAACTTTAAATAGTATTCTGGGAAAAAATTAAATTTTTTGACATTTGGATTTACTCTTCAAGCCCCTGTCACCCTATCTTCAACCACATTCACCTTAATTTTAAGAAACCAGCAATGTACTGTCCAGCTAATCAGTTAATTTCTAATCATTATTTATCTTGATCCATCTAGCTGACAAATTTTTCAAGTTGTGATTGATTCTTGAATGCCCTTCTAGTTAAAACTACCTTATAATTCAGTTACTTTTCATTTCTGTGTTCATAATTTTTTAACAACTTTTCTCTATTTAATATATTCTATACAGTACTGCCAGAAATATCTTAGAGAAGACTGTCATTTGTATGCTTAAAAACATCTTATCTGCCAGGCTCGGTGGCTCAGCCTGTAATCCCACACCTTTGGGAGGCTGAGGTGAGTGGATTGCCTAAACCCGCAGGTTCGAGACCCGCCTGGGCAGTGAGACCTCATCTCTACAATAAATCAAAAAATCAGCCAGGCATGGTAGCGCATGCCTGTAATTCCGGCTACTTGGAAGGCTGAGGTGAAAAGATCACCGGAGCCCAGCAGGTCGAGGCTGCGGTGGCCGGGTGCGGCCACTGCACTCCAGTCTGGGCGACAGAGTGAGACTCCAACTCAAAAAACAAAAAATACGTGATACCGGGCTCGGTGGCTCAGCCTATAATCCTGTGCTTTGGGAGGCCGAGGTGAGTGGATTGCCTGAGCCCATTGGTTCGAGACCCGCCTGGGCAACTTGGCAAGACCTCATCTCTACAATAAATTTTTAAAAATTAGCCGGGCATGGTAGCGCGTGCCTGTAGTTCCAGCTACTTGGAAGGCTGAGGCGGAAGGATCGCCGGAGCCCAGCAGGTCGAGGCTGTGGTGGCCAAGAGTGGCCACTGCACTCCAGTCTGGGCGACAGAGTGAGATTCCAACTAAAAAAAAAAAAATTAAAAAGTTTAAAAAAAATAAAACATTTTATGACTCCCTTTGATTATAAGATTTGATCCAACTCTTCTACTTTTTAAAAAAATTTTATTTTATTACAGAGATGTGGGGTACACGTAAGGATTAGCTACACATGTAGGCTGCATGCAGGTGAAGTTTGGGCCTCCAACTGGCCTCACTTCCCCTGGTTTGGGAGCAGGTACCCTTTGTGCTGTTACCTGACCCTCCTCTCTTCCTCCCTCCCTCCCCTGATAGTGCCCAGCTACTGCCAGTCCCTCCTTTGTGCTAATGTGATTAATGATTTGATCCAACTCTTCTACTGTTAAAACAATATGTCCAAACCCACCTTTCCAGTCTCATGAGCTATCCCTTTCTATCCCATTGTTTTTCCTCTGTGGACATCTTCATTTTTCAAGAAGCAGTTTAGATGTCACTTCTGCAGAGTTTCCCTTCTTCTGGGTAGTTTGTTTGTTTATCTGTTTAATGCTCTATACTGGGTTTGTACCTTAGTACTTAGTAACAAGACAACATAATAGATAGTTTAGACATGCTACTGAATAAAGAAGTATACTCAGTTCTTCCCGATTTTTAGGTCTTGAAATTGTTTCTTTTTGTCTTCCTAAAGGAAAGTGTATTTAATTTGGTACTTTCCATAACTGATAACTCCTGCTGTTTTAGCTTTGTATACATTTACCCTATGTCATGTCCTCCTATAAACTCTAGAGGTTTCAGTCTAAAATTATTGTCATTCTTATCTCCTTAAATTTTCTGTCCTTTTTTCTTGACTATTTTGCATTAGAATGAAAAGCCTTGATAAATCTATGTCTTGGACACTGTCTTTGAGGATTTCCGTGAGTGTGGGCCATTGTTTGATTTGAGATTGACTTGAAGAAAATGATTTTCCCTTTACTTAAGTTCTATATTACTGGCCCTGTAAATTTCATCTTTTATCTATCTGTTTATTATTTGCAGATAGTTTTCATTTCTGTTTCTTTTTTTAGTTATGTTGCACCGTCATTTGTGTATTAATTTACCTTTTTATTTTAAAATACAATTTGGATTTATTGTCCACAGCATTTTTGTGATTATTGATTCTTTTGCTCTAATGTCACGTCTGCTTGTGTTGGTCAGCAAGATTGTATATAGGCTATATAACACTTATAAATTTAAAACAAAATATTTAATATCTTATAAAAAAGGAAATCAGCACATTCTTTGTTTTAATTATTTTAATCTCATTTATAGTAGGCACTAACGGTTTTGTCATTCTTCCTTTAAACAATTATATTGCTTTTCCTTTTGCAGATAATAATCATAGTTTGAGTGCTAAAAATAATCTTAGAGATTTTGGGATCCTTTGGGGCTCCATGTTTCAATATTGTATCTCCAGCATCAAGAAAAGTCCTTGACACATAGTAGAATTTCTTGAATCAGTAAATAAATATGAATCAGTGTCAAACAACTGTTTTTACATGAGAGCCTGTTCAGAAAAAATAAAAATATTTATTGGTAATAGGCCTTTTATCATGTTATTATTAAAGTACAAGTAACTTCATTAAAACCTGGAGAATATATATATGTGTGTATATATATGCAAATGTGTTATTACAACCTAGATTTTATATATATATTTACTAAAAAGATGTCAGTGAGGATGTTGGCACTGTTTTTAGCTAATAAAATACTAATGCAAGAGCTTATTGGAAACATAGAAACAAAAGGATGCTGTAATCTTTAATCTTTTAAGTATTATGCAAGAATCTTCTAAGTTCATTTGTACAGTGCTTTCCATTTCATTCGTGAGACAATGATGCTAATAATTTTTCCAGAATAAAAATTATTCAATTTTTAAAAATGTACAGTGCTGACTTCAGTATTGTTGTTCTTTTCTAATATTCTTGTTTATGGTTTCATTTTGTTGTAAAGAATAAAGGACTACTTTAAAAATAGGGTTATCAGATTTAACAGATTAAAAATACAGGACACAGTTAAACTTGAATTCTAAAACAACACATTTTTTTCAATGTAAGTATGTCCCTTTCAATATTTGGGCATACTTATCCTAAAAAACAGTTTGCCAATTATTTGAAGTTCCAATTCTGTATTTTATATAGCAACTTTATTTTTTCAGAATTCTCAAGAACAGTTTTACTTTGGTTTAGTTATAATATTAAAAGCATTGTATATAGCATAATTATTTACCATGTTTTCTTCATAGGACTAGTACTTACGACTGTGCAGTGTCTAATATTTTGCCTGGTTCTCTTTAAATTTATTTTTTACATTCATTAAGAAAATATCTGATTTACAAGGATCTACCTTTTTCAATTTTCAGCTTGCTTAAACATGAGCTGCAGAAGAGAGATTACAAAAAGTTATAGTCTTAAGATGATAATGCTAACTTTCGTCAAATTTTATTCATGCCAAGAATTAAAATAAATCCCACATTATGACTTTGGATAGAAACCAAGATGACCACTTACTATAATCTCTGTGTATTCAATGTCAATTACAGACAGATGTGGATAGGTTTTTTTTCACAGATAGCTCAACATATTTCACCGTATTATAATTATGAATAAATCAGATCATGAATACCCTTTAGATACACTTGCATGGGAATATATGTATGTGTGTTTTACCTATTATTTAGCTCTTTTAGGGATCTGCTAATTACTTTTTTCTTCTATTTAAAAAAATTAATTTGGCTTCAACTCCTTTTTTTTTAATTTTTATTTTTTTCTGAGTTGTAGTCTCACTTGTTGTCCAGGCTGGTGTGCAGTGTATACTCACAGCCACCCCAGCATCGACCTGCTGGGCTCCAGCAATTCTTCCGCCTCAGCCTTCCAAGTAGCCGGAACTATAGGCACGTGCTACCATGGCCGGCTAATTTTTATTGATTGATTGATTGATTGATGGATTGATTGATTGTAAAAGACGAGGTCTAACCAAGTTCCCCGGGCTGGTCTCGAACCCGTGGGTTCAGGCAGTCCACTTGCCTAGGCCTCCCAAAGTGCTGAGATTGAGTCAGAGTCTCACTCTTGCCCAGACTGGAGTGCAGTGACACAATCATGACCACTGAATCATCTACCTGCTAAATTCAGACACTCCTTCTGCCTCAACCTTCCAAGTTAGCTGGGCCCACAGGCGCACACCACCACACTCAGCTAATTTTTGTATTTATTGTAGAGATGAGGTCTCGCCAAGTTGCCTGGCTGCTGTCAAACCCCTGGGCTCAGGTACTCCTCTTGCCTCGGCCTCCCAAAGTGCTGGAGTTACAGGCGTGAGTCACCACGCCTGGCCCTATTTTGTTTTATTCTTTATCCACTTGAATCTTCCCAGCTGTATGATGAAATTTTTAAAGTCAGTCTTAATATTTCTGAGAGGAATGATGCCTTTTGGGAAGTGGGTGATATGTAAATGGATGACATGGTTATGGAGGTACAAGAAAGGCATTTGACTTGATAGAGCCTTTACTAATCAGGGAAGGAGCTGCTATTTTTATGCCTTGCTGAATTTTCTTACATATAAGAAAATACAACTTTCATATTTCCCTAGTTTCTTCTTTAATCTTCAGTATCTGTCTGAGAAAGAGATTCCACAACATCTATCAGTAGCCATTTACAATGTTTGTCACCTCAGAGGAAAATTTCTTCTTATGGTCCCATTCTGTGGGTCAAATTTGGTTCCTCTTTCAATAAAAATGAAGTGCAGTTGTGATATGGCAATATATATATATACATATATATATTTTATATATATATATAAGAAAGTTATTAGGGTTTGTATAATATCTTTAAAAAAAACTTTGTTAATTTTAGGGAGTGCAATGCTGTGGAGTACTGTATACTTGTAACCTTCCCAAAAGAATATACAATAATTTTAGTTGTCCTAGTTTTTATTCATTCAGTTCCTATACATTGGCTGAAATTATATAGCTATGCGGAGGATTTGTAGTCTTTTGTTTGTTTTGTTTATGTTCATTGTTCCATTTTCATCCCATTTGATATTAATGTTCTCTTTTCCTCTCTAGCACAAATGTGCAGATATGTGGTAGCCCTTTCCATTGCACTCAAGAGGAAGCAAGATCACTAGTTGAATCGGTAAGAGGCAAACATCCAAGACATCTTTTAATCTTATAAATGTCATAGGAAGTCTAACAGAATTTCTGAAATATCTAGCAGTGAAATGAGTCAAGTCCTTTTAAAAAGCATAAAATTTAAAAATAACATGAAAATCTTTTTTTATTCAGAAAATTTAAATAAAAAGCTTTAAAACTTTTTAATTGAGTTTTTAAATTCTATTTTTGAAAATATATGAACCATTCAGCTAATTTCATATGATGCCATTTTTTTAACACCATAAACTTTTAATCATTTATTTACATTTGCTTTTCTCTGTAGTGTTCTTTTCCTATGAGTTATCCACCATCCAGAGTCTAAATTGGGACTGCTGTTGGTACAGATGTACTCTGGCTTAAGAAAAATGAAGTTGATAAGACTCCTTGCTTTCTTATTACATATAGTTTGGCTGTCTCACAAGCTTTTCTCTTCCAAGCTAAGAAGATATCCTTGGATTTTTATAAGTCTTAGTGATATGCTGCATGGAGCCAACTGAATCTATTAGTAAATTAATGCCTGATTGAGAGACCACTAAAAAAGAAAATTCATATTTAGATAATCAAGTAATATTGCATGTAAGGTGTGTTCAGGAATGATCTTAGGCTGGAAATCACATTTATAAATTAAGGGTTTTTAAAAACTAATTATGAGATACAGACTAGTAAATTCAGAACTTTTCATTAGAAACAACTAAAGGGATCCTAAATGTTAGCTGATCAGTGTGGCTGCTTTCATTTTTTTTTTCCCATTAATTCATTGGCTATTTGATTAGCAACCTGCTATGTGGTGAGATCTAGGAGCTGTGGAGGTAGTATTAAAGAAAAGATGCAAGAACATCTGCCCTTGTATAACTTACATTTTAGTTGAAGAGATGTATAATAAATAAATATACAAATAACATGTGTAGTGTTTTGGAAGGTGATAACATGAGGTAGGGAACCTGTAAAGAGTTTTGAGTGAAGGAGTGATCTGACCTGACTTAGATTTTCACAATGTCAGTCTGGCTGCAGTGGTGAGAATGGACTATAGGGAGGCAAGGGAAGATGCAGGGAAGCCAGCACATAATGTAGGCTACAGGATCTGCTTATTTTCTCCAATTTATCAGTTTTGTATCTCTGTAGATCATATTCTGAACTGGTTTTTTTTTTTTTTTAACGTAGGATTTATTGAGAGGACAGAAAAACTCTCAGAGTGGGAGGGAACCCCAGGAGGTTGCCTCTGAACTTGATTTTCATCAATATATATTATTTCTTCTTTAAGGAAAACAAAAACTTTTTATCTTTGTCCAAGCAGTTTGTCTTAGTAAGCCAGTAACCTTAGTAATCTCAGCTTAAGACAATTCACTTATTTTGTTCTGGATATATAAATAATAGATATAGTAGATATTTGTCTTAAAATGAGTTGCAAAATTAAAATTTCTGTATTATATCCCATCATATCAGTGGGAAAACAGTCCTCTTAGAAATAAATAATTTTTGAAGACATGTATTTTTGGAGGCTATGTATATGATCTAGATAGTTAGATTGGGGGAATAAGATTACAATTCTGAAACATTAACATACAGCTTTAATTACATGGTTTGGTAGCTTTAATGAGCTTTATAATAATGAAGAATGTACCATATTGAATGATTTTTCACTGTGAATACTGCAGCAGAAATTCACAGTTTAGAGATGCTGGTTTTCACCATTAAATATAAGTCAAAGAATTGCCCTATTACCTACTCATTAATGATTCAGGATTCTTAGAGCCTAGATTTGTTAACATTTTCTCATGAAGGGTTTATCAACTTGTAATAACGAAATTCTTTGTAGTAAAAATATTTTGTCTTGGAATTTTCTTTCTTCAGAATCACACTGAAATGTTTAAATCATAATTCTTAAAGTGTGTATTTCCAGGTCTCTCAATTTTGCTATGTGCCAAATACTGCATTTGTCTTCAAAGTACTGTCAGTTTTTGCTTGTCCTTTGGTTGCTCAGAACAGTTTAAGACAATGAAGTCATGCATCAGACATGATCAGATTCAGACCTTATCGAGTTCTGAGCTTGTATGGAAACAAATCATAAGACCCAAATTTGTTAGTGGGCTTAGGATGAATAAATTAGCAAGTGTGACATGTACCTAAGCAATATTATATTGAGACTGATCTGTAGACATAAATGGGTATTAAGTATGGTAAAAACAAGACCAGATAGTAATAGAGGTTTTCACTTTTTGATGCATGTTGATAGAATACTCAGGATGAATTGATTAACTGAGATTTTAGAATGTGATAACCTATTTGGTGAACAGGTACTTTTAAAATGCACAAATAAAAGAAACTGATTAAATGTTTGAGTGGCTAATATAACTGTTATAGGAAGCATACACTGGATGAACATATGTTGATCAAAATTAAGTGTAGCATTGAGACCAATAAAAAATCATTAGTCACCCAACAATATGTACAGATAAATTAGGAAAAGTATTGTCACTATATCCAAGAAAAATAAAACACAAGCCTACAAATTGATGAGTAGTAGAAGGAACATTTTAGAAACAAAATAGAAAATATTTACAGAAGTAACGTATCATATTTAGATTAGAGATAAGAAGGCTAGATCCAGGGAAGATTTCATAAAGATAGTTGAAATGATTAAAACAATTACTGAGTTTCATTTACAAATATAGATGTTTGAATTATATGCAGTCACAAAAAGTGTGACTGTGTCAAAACTAAGTTTTGTTCATTTAGATCCCAACACACTAAGGATCCATGATAGACAGTCTGGGCTACAGCATGTGGCCACGGGCACAGAACTAATGCTCTGTAAGGGTTCAGTTGCAGGACCACTCAGTTATATTTTTTTGTGTGAAGTTGTTTTAAACTTTACCTAATTCTATAACCACATGATATAAGTCTCTTTCCCAGTACTTGAGAATTTTATGCCAACTGTTGAATCTCTATTTTAGGGAGCAAGATTGAGAGCTTTTGTGGGGAACGAGGTGTATATGCATGTGTGTGTATGCATGTGTGCATACACATGTGATTTGCTTTCATAGTATCAGTTGACATTTTGAAAAGCTATTTGATTTGACTATTGGGGTTTAAGATGCCACTTCTTGGATGCTTTACTGTTCTTAAATGTTATTTTGAAAATATGTTGAGAAAATTGAAACAAAATTTACAAGATTAATCTAACAGACATATACATTTAAAGAATACATAATTTTTTAAGTACTTGTGGACATTTCCAAAAATTGAGTCGATATTAAGCCACAGAGTCGCAAAAGTATCAAAGGCTTGTTGTCATGCAGACTATATTCTCTGTCTATAATATAATCAGTGATGAAAATATTAAAAGAAAAAGGCACAAATATATGTGTTTGGAACCATAAAACAAACTATACAATACTTGAAATTGAAAGATAATTTTAATTGAAAGATAACTAGATCATTGTGTGTTAAAACTTGTGCAATGCAGCAAAAATAGCTCTTGAGATAAATATATACAATACAACAGAAATAAAGAAAGAAAATTACAAAGAGTAGGGCAAATATTTAATGAAATAGAAAACAAAAAACAATGACAGAATCAACTAAAAAAAATCTAGATATTTTTTTTTAATTAAAACTATAAACCTATGGCAAGGAGGATGATGGAAAACAGCAGATACAAGTTTAAAAAATCAAAAATTAAAATGAGGATATAACCACAGACATAGGACATGTTTAAATAATCAGAAGATAATGCTTTTGGCAATATCCTTCTAAGCACTGATGAATTAACAATTTTGTTTAAAATATAAATTACCAATATTAAAGCAAGAACAAATTGAAAACTCAAGTGGATTTATAACAGTTTAAAAGAATACCTAATCAAGTGGATGTCAGTTTCTTCCATGTTAATTAATAAAGTCAATCTGTTTTTCCATCATAATCCTAATGGAGTTTTCACTGAACTTGACATGACAGGTTGATTCTTAATTGCATATGGAATACTAAAGGACCAAGAATAATGTAGAATGGATTAATAAATTTAAGTAAAGGGAAATAACTGTAAAGAAATAAGAAAAGATAAGCCATTGATTGGAGGAAGACATTTACATATACATAACCAAAGGATTAGCATATAAAATAATAAACAACTTAGTCAAATCATAAGGAAAGGTAACCCAGTAGAAGAATATTATGTACACACAAAAATAGACAACTCACAAAAGAAATTTAAATAACCAGTAAACTTGTGAAAATTTCCTGTATCTCACTTGTAATCAGTGAGATCAAAATAAGACACAAAACAATTTTATAGTCATCAGATTGCCAAAGTTTTAAAAATAAGTCTGTTGGTACCAAGTGTTTTCAAGCAAGTAGGGAAAGGGAACCTTTTGTACTTGATGATATGAATGATAGTAGTATAAATTGCTACAACTACTTTAAAGAACATTAAGTAACTTCTAGTAAAGTTGATGCTTTAGTTGACTACTCAGAAATTACCCTTGTAGGTATACATCTGATAGAGACACTATTAATTATACATATGTTTATATAATCAGACATGGAAATATTGGAAACTGAATAAATGTCTATTGATAAAAGACTGAGTAAATAAACTAGAGTGTATTCATGCAGTTGAATGCTGTGCCACAAGCTAAATATGTTAATTAAAACTTCATGACTCACCAGGCACAGTGGTGTGTACCTGTAATCCATTAGTTGAGGAGCTAAGGCGGGAGAATCCCTTGAGCTCAGGAATTCAAATTCAGTCTGGGCAGCATAGCGAGACTTATCTCTAAAAAATATTTTTAAAAATTGCATGACACATGGATAAAACCTGAAAGCACAATGTTTGATGAAAAAATCAGGATACATGTAATATGTACCATTTATGTAAAATTTTTAAAAAGCAATACCATATATTTTTCATGAATAAAAACAGATGTGTTATTCACATTAGAAACATGAATAAGGAAAATAAACATCAGCTTCAGCATGGTGGTTAGGAAGAGTTGTCTCTAAGAAGAAAAGGAAATAAATAAGATTTTTATTTTTGGTGATTAGAGTTTTAGCTGTAAAGATCTGAAAGAACAGTGCTAGCTTCTTTATATCTAGAGAATAGGTAGGTATTATAACAATCTGTACTTTCTGTATATTTGAAGTATTTCATAATTTTAAAATTTGCATGCTCAGAAAAACTATAAGAGAAAATTAATTAAACAAAAAGTTATTTGCAAAGATAAAAAATTGATAAACCTCAACCAGAATGATCAGGAAAAAAAGAAAACACATTTTCAAAGTCAGGCATGAAACAAGTACTATCACTACTGAGTCTACAGATATTCGGAGAACAATAAAAGGAATACTATGAAAAACCTTTATATTAATAAATTTGACAACTTAAATGAAATGGAGAGCTTTCTTAAAATACATAAACTACCAAAGCTCACCAAAGGAGATATAGGCATAAACATATTAATTTTTTTACTTAAAAACTTTTTTACAAACACAACCCTAGGCCCAGTTGGCCTCTACTAGGCATTGTATTGAAGGTTCTAGCCAATGCAATAAGACCATAAAGAGAAGAAAATGACCTCCAGATTGTAAAAGAAGACAGCATGAATGTCTGTGTAGAAAATTCAACAAAATCTACCTAAAAGCTACTAGAATAAGTGGGTTTAGCAAGGTTCAGAATACAAGAGCAATAAATAATGAGCAGCTGTATTTTTATATACTAGCAACAAACAATTGGAAACTAATATTACAAATACATTATTGCTAATGAAATAAAAAATGTGAAGCACTTAGAGATAAATCTAGGAAAAATATGCAAAGAACTGTACCCTGAAAACTATACAACATTGCCAACAAAACTCAGAGTACTTAATAAATGGGAAGATACATTATGTCTGTACACTTAATATTGGGTATAGTGTAACACTTAGTATTGCTATGATATCATTGCTCAAATTGATCAAAAGATTAAATGCAATGTCCATCAAACTCTAAAACGCTTTTTTGTAGAAAGTAACTGATATAAATAAATACTATAGAAGTACAGTTGACTTAACTTGTAAAAGACAAAGTTGGAATAATAACTTCCTTATTTCAAGACTAAAACCACAAAAATCAAGACATTATTGTAGTTGTATAAAGACAGATCAATGAAACCAAATCTAAGCATACCTATATATATATATATATATAACATATATATATATATATGGACAGCTGATTTTCTTTTTTTTTTTTTTGAGTTGGAGTCTCACTCTGTCGCCCAGACTGGAGTGCAGTGGCCGCTCCTGGCCACCACAGCCTCGACCTGCTGGGCTCCGGCGATCCTTCTGCCTCAGCCTTCCAAGGAGCTGGAATTACAGGCATGCACTACCACACCCGGCTAATTTTTTTGATTTATTGTAGAGCTGAGGTCTCGCTACCTAGGCGGGTCTCGAACCCGCGGGCTCAGGCAATCCACTCACCTCAGCCTCCCAAAGGCGTGGGATTACAGGCTGAGCCACCGAGCCCGGCTGACAGCTGATTTTCAAAATGATATTCTTTTCCACAAATAGGACCTAAATAATCTTTTATTCATCTGTTATTCATATGAAACAACATTTCAATCCATAGTTTATAGTATATATGATAATTATCTAAGATGGATTCTAGATCTAAATTTAATACATAAAACTATAAACCTATTTTGAATTTGGATTAGGCAGTATTTCTTTTAATCTGTCTTTTAAATGATAAATTGAACTTAATCAAAATTAAAAATTTCTGTTCTGCAGAAATGAAAATGAAAAGAAACCACATACTACAAGAAAATATTTAAAAATCATATGTCTTTTAAAGGAACTTGTATCCAGAACATATAAAGAACTCTTACAACTCATTAATAAGAAAACAAAGCATCCAATTAATAATGTACAAAATATATAAAAGGTCACTTCACCAAAGATATACTAAAGACAAGGAAACACATGAGATGATGCTCAACTTTACTTGTCATTAGGGAAAAGCAAATTTAAAAACCACAATGACATGCTAATACATACTTTTTATAATGTCTAAAGTTTTAAAAGATTGGCCATACCACTTGTTGGCAGGATGTGGAAGAACTGGAGTTCTCATATATTATTGATTGGAATGCGAAATGGTACAACCACTTTTGAAAACCGTTTGGCATTTTCTTGAAAAGTTAAACATAACCCTACCATGAGATCCAGCCATTTCACACTTAGACATTTACCCAAGAGAAATGGAAGTATATGTTCATACAAAGACTTGTACACAAATGTTTGTGGCAGCTTTATTTGTAATAGAAGCTGAAAACAGCCCAAATATGTATCAACAGATGAATAGATAAACAAATTATGGTATATTCACATGAGGAATACTCCTCAGTAATAAAAAGGAGTGCATTATTGGTATATGCTACAACATATATCAATAATCTCAAAATTGAATGAAGAAAGGCAGATATACATATTATATCATACGATTTATGTAAAATTTTAGAAGATGCAAACTAACAAAATTATGTAAACCAGATCAGTGATTAGAGAGGTTAGGAGAGAGCCAGGAAGATGGAATCTTACAGTCCCTTTTTACAAGAGCATGAGGAAACTTATAGAGATGGTGGTGATTATTATCTTGATTATGATGATGGCTTCATGAGTGTATATATGTCAAAATTTACTAAACTGTATACTTTAAATCGGTGTAATTTATTTCAGGTCAACTTAGTGCAATGAAGCTTATTTTGTGTTTTTTAAAAAAGTATTTTCTTAAACCAGATTGTGAAAGTTCAAATGCCAGCTCTTTTGGTTATAGCCTGAGGCAAACGTTACTTTATTTATACTTCGGATTCCTTATTTATAAATTGGAGCTGATAATAATAATAGTATGTTACCAGACTGCCATGGAGAATTGAATGAGGTAATCCAGGTAAAATGCTCAGCAGCTAGAAGGTACTCAAATGCTAGGTTTTATGGTCACTATGGTTGTTAGTGTTGTTGAGTTAAATTGACCACTGAGAGGGAAATTCATTCTATTCTAGCCTCTTCCTTGAATACTTCCAGTGATGAGGATATCATTTCTTCATGAGTTAGCCCATTTCATTGTTGGATAGTGGAAAAATCAACCTTACTTAAGTTCAGAGACTTCAATGAGAAGAAAGGGAAGGAGGAAAGGAGGAACCAATGGAGGGAGAAAGTTATTTTAACCACTTTTCCCATCTGGGAATTCTTTTCCCCAAAATTCTACTACTTGCTCTGTTTAAGCACTTTCCTCTTTGAGGAAATGGAAAGACACTTTCTCTAATATTGAGTTACTGTAGTCGTTTTTCTGGAAAAAATGATTAAATTTTGTGACGCTCCACACATAAACTCAGGACATGTAAGACTGAGAAAAAAGCCATGCTCATCACTAAATGATATCCAGACATACCTCATATCCTGTGTGCAGACCCTGTGGTAGCTCCAGGGATTTAATCTGGAATTCAGGCAAAAAAGAGTAAGTAACTATATTGATACTCAGTTCTAGGGGCACAGTCCCATTGTACTGTGAATCTCTAGCTCATAGTAGTGATGAAAAAAGTCTTATACAGTTAAAAACTTCTAAAACCGGACAGGTAGAATGCTTCCTAGAAAAGTCTCAGCTGCCTCAGTCTACTTTGGATTTGCCTTCTCATAGACAGATGTCCACTGAAGTCAGTTTCAGTTCAACGTGGAGCACACAAGACTCAGAGATGACTGTGATGATGGTACAGGGATGCAAAATAGATCATGTTTTGATGTAACAGAGTAAAAGGCGAATTTCAACTTAAGTAAAAAATATATTATTTCTGACCACATTTGGTAGATCTTATTTCTTCAGCAATGCGATAATATCCACAGTGATTTATGAAAATTTGGGTGGTTGTTTTGTATTTAATGTCAAGACTTCTTAGCTGAATTGTAAAACGCAGTACATTCAGGAGGCCAGGGCTAAAAGGTGAATTCCAGTGGCAGTTAACTTCAGTATGTAGTGTGGCCATCTATTTCATTCCCAAATTTTACCTGTAAGCCCATAATTACACATTGGCATTTACATAGAAACCCAAAGATGAATCCAGGTGAAGGATTTCAGGTGAATCACTCAACATCAGAAGCACTCATCTGAGTCTGAGGCTTTATTATCATTAAGAAAAATACCACTTTAAAAGATTCATATCAAAACCATAGTTCATTTTTCCTGAGGCCCACAAGATGGATTAATAAAGCTTAGAGCCACACAGTTAGGGGTTCTGTGCTCTAATAGGAAAATACCAACTAATTAATATTTTTAGTTATAAATAGGAAAAGTAATGACCAAAAGAAGAATGCTACAGTTCCTTATCCATTTGTTGGGTAGGACTTGTAATAGCATGTTTCTCAAATGGTTCCTTTGGGTATAGCCTTTATCTCTGTTTAGAACTCCAATGATGACATGACAATAACAGCTTCCTAGTACACCCCAGGAGAGAGCAATCCTTGGCTTCTTGTTATTGAAATCGAGCCAGCTCAGAACTAATCTCTGATATTAGTCTGGTTAGGTCACCCTCTTATCACCAGGGTTGCTTTGACCCTTTAAACTGTGTAGGCAAGAAGTTCTTCCCCCTGTGGGCACACACTTTAATCAAAGCTACATCTCGATCAAAGAGGACTGTGTTTCCTTTTAGAGTAGAACTGTTCTTTGGATGTAATTGTCTAATAAGGTCACACTGCAATATTTATGCCATACAGATTTTTTTATTTGTGACCCTGAGAATGAACATCAGAAGATTTAAAAATAATGTATTTTCTTATAAATCATAGTCTGATTCTAGGCAACGCATTTTTCCTTCCTTTCCTTTTTCTGCCTCTTAACAACTTTGTTCTGTATTACCACTAAATGATGGACAAAGTTAATGAACATAATAGCAATCATTTTTTAACTTCCAATCATTTACATACTTGAAGAGGAAGCAGGCTAAACTTAACAATGTGCTTAAAATACTTTTATATCTTGTTTATGAATAACTAATAATTGGTCATATTTTGTTGAGTCTAGAGTAAAAATCAGAACAGGATTGTGACAGTAAAATGAATATAGAGTAACTGTCTTGTGAATTGTAGAAGTACAATGCAGAAAAACAATGTCCAAGGTAATTGAATTCAACTAAAACCCTGTATCACCTGAATGACAAATTAGGAACGTATTTTTTCTCTTTAATTTTGGACACTTTTAGTAAAATGGCCAAATGTCAATCCTTGTATTATACAGTAAAGCAGGATACTTTATTTTGGTTCATTGTGTTATTTTGTTAATTTGAACAAGTGTAACCTGCAGGTGAAAATGCTTCTAGGGAGTTATTTGAAAGAGAGACACTTAAGTATACAGCAGTTGTATTAATAGTACATATTAATATAAAAGACAGTTTGTATATGAACAGAAACAGAGGCAAAAGTAAGATTTCTTTAGTTGATAAAAAATACTTTGGTAATGAGAAGACTGGATTTGTATGGAAAAATGAAAGATATAAAGATTTATGAGAAGGATTTTGGGGATGAGGAAGAGGAGAAGATAGCATTTTTAGAATGAGAATATAAATAATACTCATTGCTGGATAGAGAATTTAAGATATGTAGAAGTTGCCCACATTCTTCCCCTACTAAGATGTTAGAAGTCAGTAACTTAAACTCTATTTTTAGTTTCATATAATGAAAATGATAATGATAGTAACCTCTGAGAGTGAAGAGTTGGGATTGGGACATTTGTGGGTATCACTTCATGCATTTTGAATTTGTTCTTTCATTTTCTGTAAGCAAAGTGTTATATTTGTCATTATGTTTAAGCATCAAGAAATTATGGATAGTAGGTAAAGAATTAAATAGCTGATGTTGATCATGAACCCATTTTTGTTGTTATTATCAAATTGAAATGTCAGTCTTTTAATATGAAAAAAAGTCTTTTTTAATTATATAAATTTTTTATTTTAAAATTGTGGGGTACAGTTAAGGGTTAGGTATACAAATATTCATTGTGCAGGTACCTTGTTGATGAGGTATGCCTCCCCTTCCCCAGACAGATATTGACTGCCATTAATCCCACCTCTCTGCCCCCCACCCCCAGTAGTTTCCTGCCACTGTCAATCCTTTTTTTATAGTATTACAGTAGTTGTTCAAGGTTCACTTGTGAGTGAGAACATGTGGTACTCAGATCTTTGTTTCTGTGAAAGATCACTCAGTATTATAAACTCTAATTCCATCCAGGTTGCTGCAAAATTCATGATTTTGCTTTTTTTTAATGGCTGCATAATATTCCATTATGTATATGTACCACATTTTTAAAATTCAGTCCTCTTTTGATGGATAGCACGGTTGGTTCCATGATCTTGCTATTGTGAACAATGCTGCGATAAACATATGTGTGCAGGTATCTTTTTCATAGAGTGATTTGAGTTCTTCTGGGTATATTCCCAGTAGGGGGATTGTGTGGTCATTTGGAAGTTGGAACTGGCATCCATTTCCTGAGCAAAACCCGAAATGCACAGGTCATAAGAGATACGATATACAAGTGGGACCTCATTAAACTGACAAGCTTCTGCAAAGCCAAAGAAACCATCAAGAGAGCAGGGAGACAGCCCACAGATTGGGAAAAAATATTTGCCAACTCCATATCTGACAAAGGCCTAACATCTTGGATCTACAAGGAACTCAAACGTGCTGAAAAGAAAAAAACAAACAACCCCATTACAAAGTGGGCAAAAGATATGAATAGACACTTCTCAAAAGAAGACATACGAGCAGCAACAGATACATGAAAAAATGTTCAGCCTCACTAGTCATCAAGGAGATGCAAATTAAAACTACACTGAGATACCACCTAACTCCAGTCAGAATGGCCAGCATCAATAACTTAAAAAATAACAGACTCTGGAGAGGATGTGGTGAAAAGGGAACACTTCTACACTGTTTATGGGAGTGTAAACTGTACAGCCTCTGTGGAAATCAGTGTGGCAATTCCTAAAAGTTCTAAAAATTGACCTTGCATATGAAAAAATGTCTTTTAAAAATTACTTTTGAACTTTGTCATTATCTCTGAGTGTCAGACTTACCCATGTATGTGTGTTTATGCACATATACATATATATGACTTTGTATATTCTGAATATGCTCTATCAATTAAGAAATATATTTTAAGAATAAAGAAATAAAATTACTCCAGAAATCGTTTTTTAAATAAAATGTAATAATAAGTTTTTTAGATAGATTAACTTTTTTGTAATGCTTTTTAGGTTAATGAGAAGTTGCTCAGTTATTTCTATTTTTATACACTGTCCATTTTCTTCCTCTGAAATGTTTGGCAGCTCCAGCAAGAAGCAACTGCTAGTTTTAAACAAGAAATCTAAACAGCTAATTTTCCAACAAACTTATAACAATTTCAAAGAATAAGTAGGTTTCTCTGTTTTATGGTCTGTTTAGAAAAAAGGTATGTAATCTCAATGAATATGATTTTTATGTGGCATTTTACTGTCACACTAAGATTTAAATTTTACCATCCTCAAAACCAACCATGGTTAATAATTTTTTTTCTGTATGTGGAAGCTGAATAGAAATTTTCATCTTGTTTTGAAGTACTTGGAAAAATTCAAGATGGTAGAAAATATTTGTAAAGCAGTTTTTTTTTACTTGCATGGTTACATCATCCTTTTCCTTGATATAAAGGAAATAAAGTCTATTTAATCAGCTTTTTTCTTAAAACAGAATAGAAAGAATAGTAGGTTTAAACTATTGATTTGGGCTCATGTACTGGGGTTCTCTAGAGAAACAGAACCAAGTGGATTTGTATATATACAGAAAGATTTATCATAGGGAATTGACTCACATGATTATGGAAGCTTGGCAAGTACAAAACCTGCAGGCTGGAGACTCTGGAGAGCGGATGATGCAGTTCCAGTGTGAGGGGCAGGAAAGGCAGTTGTGCAGATGAAATCTGAAGGCAACCTATTGGAGAATTCCTTCTTGTTAGGAGAGGCCAGTCATTTTGTTCTATTAAAGCCTTTGACTGATTGGATGAGACCCACCAACATTATGGAAGGCAATATGCTTTATCCATAATTCACTGATTTAAATGTTAAACTCATCTAAAACCTTCTTTTAAGTTGACAGGTATAATTAACTATTATAGGAAATACTTTAATATTGCTGAAATGTAAATTTTTCTTCTTCCTCAGTGGTTCCTATTCTGTACTGCCCTTAGACTTAAGCAAGAAAAGCCTCCTTGGATCCTGCTTTTATAGAGGGTCCTGCTTTAGCCCTTATCTAATCATGTCCCTCTCTGCAGAACAAGAAGACAAAGAGGCAACAGTTGTGGACCAATCAGGAGCCATGCCCCCATACTAGACCACATTCTGGTTACCGAAAACCCTGGGATACTCTGTCTAAACAGCTTCGAGCCTATTTCCAGGGCCTGCATGGAAATCAAGTCATGTATCTCCCCAGGTCCACACTCCTGACTCTGTGGACTTTGTGTCCCCTCATTATTCCTGCATGGGCCAGTGCATGGCTGTTGGGAAGTAGGGGCTATGTAGATATGTGGACTGGAACTTCTACCCATGTCCAGGTGAAACCTTCACAATGCAGAAAGGAGCTTGGGGTAGGAAAGGAAGTGGGGCAGGACGAGGGTTATGTGCCTGTTTTTCTTACTCAGCAACATCCAGGCACATGTCTGAAGTCTTCAGAATCCCAAATGAGAGCTTCCAGATCATTACAAAGGTACATTTATCTAGATAGTAGGATGGAGCACATTATATATGTGTGTATATATATATATATATATATATATATATATATTCATCACTTAGTGAGCTTGATTTATTGTAACTTTTAAATATTTAGATGTATGGTATATGGTATTCCAATGGACCTTCTGCTCTAGACATCACAAGTGTTAGAGGCAAGTCTTTCCATTGAGGGTGAGCAAATTAAAAGAATTAGAAATTTATTAGTAAATCTGAAAACTTTTTGTTGTTGTAGTTTTTTTGAGTTGGAGTCTCACTCTGTCGCCCAGACTGCAGTGCAGGGGCACGTTCCCAGCCACCGCAGTCTTGACCTGCTGGGATCCGGCAATCCTTCCCCCTCAGCCTTTCAAATAGCCAGAACTACAGGCACGCACTACCATGGCTGTCTAATTTTTTTTTTTTTTTTGGATTTGTTGTAGAGATGAGGTCTCGCCAAGTTGCCCGGGTGGGTCTCTAACCTGTGGGCTCAGGAAATCTACTCGCTTCAGCCTCTCAAAGTGCTGGGATTACAGGCTAAGCCACCGAACCCGGCCTGAAAAGTTTGTTATAAAACTAGGGTATGTTGCGTTTCTCGATTTGGGTGGTGGTTACTTGGCTGTAAATTCTAATTATTATTTGAGCTAAACACATAAGCTATGTGCCTTCTTCACTGTGGATAGTAAATCTCCCAATAAAATGTTAAAAACAACAGCAAAAGTATTGTTCTTAATTAGGAGGAAAACCTTATATCTCAGAAAAAAACATTTCTTCAAACTTATCTACCTTAGATTATATTTATTCTAAGAATCTTCACCCAACCATCAAAATAAATAGAAACATTAATTTAAAAGCTCTAGGAGACAGATAAATTACATAATATGTGTGTGTGTGTGTGTGTGTGTGTGTGTGTGTGTGTGTTTGATTTTTGTTCTCAAGATGTCAGTCACAGAAGCAATTGAAAGAAAACCTCTCTTCACATTCTCAGCTACGGAGACTTTGCTAGTTTCCACATATATCAAATATGCTTTTTAAATTCAACTCTAAGTCTGTGGTTTATTTAATCTGAAAGAATGAGCAATGATAATAAAATGCAAAAAGTAATATTTACTTTTTTCAGGTTAGAGAACTATTGTGTATAAACTTTGTTCTGTAATTTCATGTAAAAACTTCTGGATGCAGTTTCCACATATAAGTGTTCATTGTAACAGATTATTTCTCTGTTCTTATTTTTCAGGTATTATCTTCTCTGAATAAAGAAAGTAATGAAGAAGGTATAGTATATGTTGGTTCATAAGAAGCGAAGTGTATAAATTTGTGGTAATGAAAATCAAAAAATATGTGAATTTAAAAGTTACATAAGCTAAGTGAATTTTTTTACGTCATTACATTTTTCAGATGAAATATCTTATTTTCCAATTTCATAAATTGAAAAGGATAATATTTATGGCTTTTAGACTAGAAAATGATTTGATTATATAGTGACTTTTATGGTGAAGCACTGAGAGATTCCAGCCAGTTCTAATAAATTTAAAAAGACTTAAATATCTGGCTCTATGAGATTTTCTAGATTATCTCTTGTCATTTTAATGAATCATTAACTTTAGCAGATCTTAAAATAAAAATTTATATTGTAGTAGGATTAAAAATAAATACAATATTTTATTACCATAAGTTGAAACTGTTTTAAGAAACAAAATATTCTGTGGTAAATTTTTCAAAATGGAAGCATGTGCACATGTGATTTGTCTTTTAAAATATTGCAAGGCTTTTGGCCTTTTGTTTTAATATAAAGTATTGGAAGAATATTCTGCTTGCAAATTTGGAGGAAAAATAAGAACTGTTTATGATGAGTCAAGTTATAAGATGTTTAGAGAGGAATAAATCCATGGACATGATTTCATGGGAAAGCAAGCTGTATTCCTTTTATGGCGAACTAACAGATTTTTTTTTGCAATACTGTCCCATTTGGGATATTTGATGGGCAGTCAAATTTTACAATACAAGGTTTTCCTAAACCTTTTATGCTGTAGCTGGGGTTACTAATTTTGTTTTGTTCATTTGAGACTAAAATGACACAGAAAGATACAGGCGATAAAGTGGGAAGGCTCTAGGATTTTTAATGTAGCTTTATATAAGGCTTGGGCTAAATGAGATAACTTAGCACAAAAGTTTAAAGGGAAGTTGCTATAAATAGAGAAATGTGACTTTAAGTAGAGAAATGGAGCACTTACAACTTTTCATCTTCCTAAAGGTCTAAATTAAATTTGTTTTATCCTTCCCTCCTTCTTCCTCTTACCCTTTCCCTAACACCCTTCTTTTTCCCATTTTAAACACAGAGCAAGTGTGGCACTTCCTTGGCAAGTGATTGGAACATTTGAAATTCTGCCATCAAGATCCCAATCTCTAAGGACCTCAAGATTCTTTTTCCTCTAAGTGCTAGAGACAGGCGGGTCTATGAACATTTGCTGACTTCTTATTGAAATTTCATTTTTTCAAACTTTTTGAGATATGCAATATATAAATAAACTTGAAATTTTTGAATTAGTCTCTTTAGACATTTATTGGCATAAAAAGATTTGGTTTAATTTCATAGCAAAGATTTTGAAGCATTGAGTTTTGACCAGTTTTAATTTCTATACCTAAAGGAACCCAATAATTTCATTAGCTTTTATTTCTATAGGTTAAATGAAAAGTAACAAGTTTAGTAAATTAATAAATTTTTTGTAAATAATATTGTTCTCATTTATACTGTATTTTCCATTTTCAAGTTCATTGCTGGTATTTAGCCAGCCTCTGTCCTCTCTTATTAGTGCCTCTCTTATTTGTTAGGACTTCTTCCTGTAATTTATAATTTTGGAGGTCCTGAACTCTTTTTGATTCTTATTCAGTCCCCTTCATTTCAATTCTCACTTCTGTGGTGATGAATCCCAAATCTACATAAGAAGTCTCTTTCTGGAGTCTGCCTGTTGGACATCTCTTTAAATGCTTTTGGCCTTTCTTGTACAAACCTCAATTCATCTTCCTGCTCATATGCTTCTCTTCCCTTGTTCTTGAACAATGGTATTAACATTCTTTTGGTCTCCCACTTGAAGCTTTAAAATTACATTGAACCTCTCTTTACTCTCTTTACTCATGAAGATGATCTAAACGTTTGTCAGTGAATTCTCTTACACCCATGCAGGAGTAATGTGGAGGATGAGGCACAAAGGCGGGATCAGAGAGGCATGGACAAGAGACAGGAGGCTGTTAAAGAGTCTAATAAAATAAGAGAAATGCAGCAGAGGATGGGTGTAAGAGAATGAGGATGACAAACATTTAGATCATCTTCATGAGTAAACAGTGAATTCCTAAGCATAGACCCTGTCTTGTTATATTTTTCTCAAAATGCTTTCAGTGACTTTCTATATTCTTGACAGTAAATACCAGATTCTTGTTTCCTTAAGAGACTCATCCTCAGCCATGTTATACTGCTTGTTCCTCTGCAAACTTAACGTGTACTTGCACACTCCCAGTACTGTGCTTCTCTTCCCTTGCCAATTCTGTTCATGACTTATTCTCCCTTTTTCTTTCTATTATCCTAATTAACACATTGCATTGACAAAAATTATTTGTGGTTCACAAAGCACTATTATGATAACAGTTACTGTTTATTGAGCACCTATTGTGTATCAAGCACTGTTTTAGGTATAATATATGCATATACTTTATAAGGTCGTTGTTGCCCACTTGATACATGAGGCTCTAACAAACTTGCCCAAAGTCACACAGCTAGTAAGTTGCAGAGCCAGAATTAGAACTCATGACTCTGTGACTCTAAATTCTATGTTTTTCTCGCCCCTCCATGCATGCAGCTTCTCTCATACAGCCATCTTGTGATGTAGGCAATGCTCAGAGTATCCTTATTTTATAGAAAGGAAACAGGCACAGATTGTTTAAGTCATTATCCCAGAGGTAAATAACAATGTTCTGTTGAAGTGTCTCTGGGAATGTGTGAACCTCTTTGAGGGACAACAGAGTATAAAGGAAGAATATGTTGTTTTTTATGTTACTGATATATCAACTTTTAAAACTGTGAAACTAAAATGTACAGAAAGATGAAAAACAACTACTATTGCAGTAATTGTAAAAATAAACTGAAATTATCAAGGGATAGATTCATGGACTTATAGCATGTGGTACATCAGGCTCCTGAGAAGCTGGAAGAGAGAAGCCACGTCTGGTAGGCCTCCTGTGGGGCAAGACACACCTAGCGCTTGGCTCCCTTCCTCCTCCCAGTTAGTAGTATTCAGATGTCTAGTTAATGAGCCTTGTGGGGAAGTAAATCTCTTTACAGTACTCCAGTCAATCACAGTAGTCTTCCCAGTGTGTGAGTT
Source organism: Carlito syrichta (assembly GCF_000164805.1). Taxonomy (NCBI): domain Eukaryota; kingdom Metazoa; phylum Chordata; class Mammalia; order Primates; family Tarsiidae; genus Carlito; species Carlito syrichta. Next base: position 217,252 of record NW_007247010.1, on the reverse strand, counting down.
TACATAATTATATAATCTTAATAAATATGTAATTTTGAAATTTAATATTTTATCATATCTTAAGTGTCCTTCCATGTTGCTGCACAGTCATCAGTATTATTATGTTGACAATTACATTTCATCGAGTGACTCTTTCATGATTGTTTCAGAACATCTTCCAGACTATCTAATTTAACTGTTGCCAGTCCAAGGCCATGAAACAATTAAATTGAATCTACTTTATACTAAATACTTATAAAGGAAAGTTACTGGGAACAGATACAGTGAATCATTGTTAAAACTGCCTAAAACAAATTAGGAAACTAAAATTGACCTATCAGTGTAATTTTAGGTCATACCCACAGCCAGTGCCTACAGATGTGAAAAATTGAAAGGGGTAGACTATCCAAGAATCATTTTTCTCAAATATGATATAATTACAAATACCTGAAATTGTTATGAGCTTTCATTTATTTTTCACACACAGGTAACCATTTCATACACGATATATTTAGCAATTTATATAACATGTAAAGGTAGGTTTGGTAAGATGTGACTGACTTGTTCCAGGAACAGCAGGAAGCCTGTGTGACTGGAGGGAAGGATCAGGAATGAGCAGCAGAGATGAGGCACCAGAGAGAGCAGGGAGGTCATGTAGGACCTGTGGCCATTGTAAGGACTTGGCCTTGGCCTACTAGGATTTAGGCCAAAATCTCATGCATCAGCAGCATTTCTGTCTGTAGATGGACAAAACCAGCTAAACCCACTGGTAATATGAGAGGCCACTGGAGGGTCTTGAGCAGAGAAGCAATCATCCTAACTGCTGTGTTGAAAACTGATCATGCTGAGGAGGGTGGGGGGCCAAGGTTGGAAACTGGAAGATTGTTTACAAGGCTTCTATAAATTTCCTAAGGTGGAATCATAGAAGAACATTTTATAGCCAAATAGATTTTCTTAAGGGTTATTTTAAGTTACATTGGCACCAGTCATATATGAGATCCCTATTAGATACCTCTCCAATAGAATATTTTATTATTATATTATTCATAATAGGTTTAACCTTTTCTCTACATATTTACTTATCATGGTGACTTTTATGAATGTTCTGTATCTTTTCTTTGCCTATTTATCTATTGGATCTTAATGTTTTTATCATTTTATATGATATTCTTAATTTTAGGTGTAAAGTTTGGATTCTGAATAGTACTGAAGAGTTACTTTAAATTGGCCTACTTTCAAATCAGAGGTCTAAACCTGGGCCCTGAGAATGTGCTGATCTAACTGAGGGAGCCAGGGTGAAATATATTCATTTTCCTTGTTAGGACTAGCCATAGCTCTGTCCCTATTAAGTTACTGCTTCCTGTTCTGTTTAAAAGTTAAAAATGAAAAGAAGATAAAACATTTAAAGCTTTCAATGCCATTCTAAATTAAAAATGGATAAAGAGCAATACCAGTACAGTTTTAAAAACAAATCATGAAGAATGCCATACAATAAGCCTTACTAATTAAAGCAGCTAAAATGTGGTGACTGATGTGCATCTGTGGTCCTAACTAGGAGAATTTGATAGCTGGCAAGACCAGGGATTACCATTCTAAAACAAGAATTCTCCCCAGCTGGGGAGTAGACCATGAATACTAGGATTTAGTCCAAAATCTCATGCAGCAGGAGCATTTCTGTCTGCAGGTGGACAAAACCAGCTAAGCCCACTGTGAAATCAACAAGTAGATTTATCTGTTCCTTTCTGTCTAACCAACAGCAACTCAAGCAAGACCACATGCTCATGGCCTCTTCTGTGCAAGAGATTCCTGCTAGCTTCTCGTGAGTGGTAGAGGCAGATGTAGAACAGGGCTCTGGCTTTTGCCTCTAAGACTACCTAATGCCCTTTCTACTGTATCCTAAACTCCTTGAACTGTTTCTTATCCTCAAAGCCCAGCTGAAATGCAGCCTTTTCTGTGAAAACTCCCACAGTCCCTCATGTTGAATTATTTTCTCCTCTATGAGTGGTGAATAGCACTATTTATTCCTCTATTAATAGTATTTAGGTCATTCTGACTTGTATTAGAATTGTTGATATAGTCTCTGCTGCTGGATGACAATCTCCTGAAGAGAGTAGATACTGTTTTATGGCAACTTTTTGCATTATTGTCTTATACATAAACAAGTCAGCTTTATTGACTTAAATCAATACAACATCCTGTGAGGAAGACAAGTATTTCCATTTTATTTATCACATCAAGTAAAATTTATTGAGATTAAGTGGATTCCTGGAAATCTCAGGCCTCCTGTGTCTTATCAGTGTTCTATTACTGCAGCTGAAGGCATTTTGAGGAGTAGCTCTCTGCTCTGTTCCAAAAGTCCCTGTCAAATCTTTAAAATACTGTATGAGAATATACTCATTTTAAGGATCTCCAAAAATAGGAATTTTAAGACATCTACCCTAAATACCTGTTGTTGTAATTTAGCTTTTTTTATTTTTAATGTATATGGACTTGATCATTGTATTTAGAGAACTCATAAATCATAAGGTATAAAATAAAATAATACAATTTTAATAGAAATAAAATTCTATAATCATTTTTCCATAATTCTTGCCTGTTAAAAATTCTACTTATCATTGAAATTTTTCTTGAAATTCTAAATTATTTGGTATATTTTTCGCTAGGGCATCCACTAATGAATATAGTGGATCTGCCTAGTGTCAAAACAATACAAAAACCCATATGTCATTCTTTGTGCATTCCATATATCTTTTTATTTTATTTTATTTTATTTTTATTTTATTTTTTTTAGTTGGAGTTTCACTCTGTCGCCCAGACTGGAGTGCAGTGGCGACTCCCGGCCACTGCAGCCTTGACCTACTGGGCTCCTGTGATCCTTCCGCCTCAGCCTTCCAAGTAGCTGGAACTACAGGTGCATGCTACCATACCCAGCTAATTTTTGATTTATTGTAGAGATGAGGTCTCACCAAGTTGCCCAGGCAGGTTTCAAACCCGCGGGCTCAGGCAATCCACTCACCTCAGCCTCCCAAAGGCACGGGATTACAGGCTGAGCCAGAGCCCAGCTTCATATATCTTTTTAATGCAAACTAGAATATTTTGTGTTTTCTGAAATAATGATTAGTGTTACCTGTCTTGGATTTTGTTTTGTTTTTCCAAGTAAATATATGATATGCAGAAAGTAAAATTCTCTGGGAAGGATCTTATTAGTAGTAGTATATGAGGCATTTTGTGAGTTCTCATACAAGATTCCTTTGATGGCCTAGGGAAAAAAAAGTTTAACTTACTAAGGACTGATCATCACATGTTTGCTGTTGCTTTTTTATAGATTATGTGAAAAAAAGCCATGAAATACTTAACAATAAAAATAGACTGAGGGCTCAAGGGCCAAAATTCTTGTTTCAGAGTGACCTCTTACATGGTTTTCAGTGTAATTATTGATAATAACGTCCATGTTTGAATTGTGACCTCCCAAACTTGAAAGTAGAAATAATATATTTTGATTTTCAGATTAGAAATACAGGGATTTGAAGCACAGTGATAGAAGACCTATATAATCTGAAGAGAGTAGTAGAATAAATAAGAATAATGTATAGTGAAAAAAATGGGAAAACATAATCCATATGGATGTAACATAAAGTGAGTTGATAAACTCTCATGAAAAATAGCTCTAAAGGGCATCTGTTGCACATAAAACTCCACCTACTCAAAAGTACTGTATTTCAGGATGTATTTTTCTTACAGAAAAGTAAGTTTTTCTTTTTCTTCCTGTAACATCAGATGTCATTCCTCTAATAAATCATTTTCTTTAGCTTTTTGAAGAATTTAAAAATTCTTAACTTATTCATGAAGATTTTAGAACTCTTGGTAGGCTTTCAAATTATAATTTGATTTTTACAAATACTCCAGATTCTATCCTCCTGCCCCTCCAAACAAAGTACTCTAAATATAATTTACAGTAATATGTACTAGTGTCATCTCTAGAGTATGCTTAACCACTCACAAATGGATTTTGTCTAACTCAGAATCTGTAAAAAGTACAATAGCTATAGACTGTAAGTTGCTTTTCTGAATCTGAAGGAATATTTAAAGCAGGGATCATGATCATGGTATCTCTCCTGCCAGGTACATATACTCAATCGAATATTACACAGCCATAAAGAACAAAATCATGAACTTTGCAGCAAGCTGGATGGAATTAGAGTTTATAATACTCATAAGTGGTCCTTGAACAACTACCATGTTACTCTAAGAAAAGGATTGAAAGCGGAAAACTGTGGGGGGTATGATTGACAATAATTGTAACTACCTGGGGAAGGGGGGCACACTTCATCAATAATGTATATTTTATACCTAACCCTGAATTGTACCCCATAATTTTATAATAAAAATCTAAAAATAAAAAAATAAAACAGGGGTCCCCAACCTCTGTGCCAGGGACCAGTACTGTGCTGTGACCTGTTAGGAGCCAGGCCACACAGCAGGAGGTGAATGGAGGCATTCGGTTTTCATAGGAGCGCAAACTCTGTAGTGAACTGTGCATGTGAGGGATCTAGGTTGCAAACTCCTTATGAAAATCTAATGCCTGATGACCTCAACCCCCTCCTTCCTTTCCATCCTCCCACTATTCCCCCACAACCTGTACATGGAAAAATTGTCTTCCACAAAACCAGTCCCTGATGCCAGAGAGGTTAGGGACTGCTGATTTAGAGTATGAAACTTTTTGAACTGGAAAGAGTCTTTTTCTATTCTTGAATGTAGAATCCACAGAGATTGTCTGAAGCCACATGACTAGCAAGTGGTGGAGACTGGCCTAAAAATAGATCTTTTGAAACCAAACCTGTTTTATCTTTGCTTTTTGTCATGCTTTCCTGTGTACTTTGCCTCCTTCAATGTAGAAAGGTAATTATTTGCCCTTCACGCTGTATACATTTAAAAATAACTGTGCTGCCCTGACTTAGGAAATGAAGATAAACATCATTTACCATTCTTTGTTGCAAATTTCTTTTCAACTGACAGCTGCTTAAAACTTTGATGATTTTAATATAACATAGTATCCTTCATATAGAGATTTCTTTTTGTAATGAGAACTTCTTGGTAGGCTCAAACCATAATTTGATTTTTACCACTGCCCAACCTGATAATATTTATTGTAAATGTGACTATGAATTAAAGATCAAATGTAAATCCATGAATACTATGTGTGACTTAACATTTTAAATTTAAAAATATTACTTGTGATTGACTCACAGCAACTCTTTTTGGGCAAAATTATGTTTAATTTTTATGTATGAGTCTGACAGTAAGGCTCTTTTTGCTCATCCTTGGAATGTTTCCAATCTGTGGCTCCCAGTATCCTTTGCTAGGAACAGGAAAGAGATGAATGCAAATCTACGGCTGTCTTTCCCTTAACACTTATGTTGGACAATGAAAGTGTATGTCAATCTAAGTTTTTCAGTGTTGAATGTTAATGATGTGTTAGTACTTTGAGCAAATGGGAGGAACATAAACCAACAGTTCTATTAAAAATACTCTGTACTAGCATCTGTCTGTGTAGATATTTTCCAAGGGGGTAAAACAAAAAGTGCAACAAATTAGGTTTGCCACTCCTTAGTGCTTTTTTTAATGTGCATTGAATGAAAGATTTAAAACAGAGACAGAAGTCCAAAGAAAACAGGTGGTGTGAGAGCTAGAATTGATATTTGCCAAGTACTCTGTGGCACAGATTCATCTCTCTAACCAAATGTCCATACCATGAAAGCATTTTGCAATTTATTACAGGGATATATTATGTGAGGAGGATTGAGTTGACCCCAGAGTTGGATACTTGGAATGACTGTGGCAAATAATTATTTACTGATACCTACATATACACAAAAAAGTATGTGGTTTTAAAATGTTGTATCAAGTTACAGAGAGGAAGTATTTTTATATTCAGGTGGCATTGGCTCCTCACTCTTTTCCCTCCGCTAAAAAGGATCATTATTATCAAACATTATTATTATACCTCATGATTCATGTGGGTACACCCTTGTATGGTTTAAGGTAGTGTTTTTTGGAGAAGAAACAAACTGAAAATTTGTTTATTTTTTCCACAAAAAGTTGACTCTTGCTTTATACAGAATATAAATCTTTGATGACATCAGTTGTAAAAATGCTGATCCCAAGAAAATAATTCACAAAAACAATTATCTTCCTGTAATTTGTGAAAATAGGAGTAAAACACTTTACATCTAAGGAAATAATGTTATTATCTGGTAGGGGGTGCATCTTTGCTCCTTATTATTACAGAGAATATGGTCATTAATGTCAAAGTTGTTACAACATTGTAAGATGGGGTTGATAATTTCAATTTCTTCAATACAACTGATAATTAATAGATTACTTGACAGCCTGAATTGCATGCACTTTGGGATTAATTTTGGAGTCATTTCAGATCAGAAATAAATTTTTTTCCTTAGTGTTCTTGTTAATTTTCTAAACTAATATGCTATATGTTTAAGTGTTGAAATTTAAATTTTTAGTGTATTTAGACAGAAGAATATTGCATCAAGCAATTGATATAGAAAGAATGTTAGTTGAGTGATATTGGCACAAAGCTACATATTCTAGGTACACATGAATTAATGATCATGAGAGTACCATTTAAACTGAGATGTCCCACAGGTATTTTGGGAGTGTACTTGCTTCCACTTCTCAAATGTTTGAGTGTTAAGGGAAAAAGAACCACAATTTTGAATTTGTGTCTTTCCCTGTCCCTAGCATGGGATACTGAAAGTCATCAACTGGAAACTGTAAAGATGAACAAAAATGGCCTATTTGACTCACATAAAAGTTAAACAATCATTAAAGTAATTTTCCCCCAAAAGTCAAATATAGTATTATATCAGTGTCATAAAGGAAAAAATAATTTTTTGAATTTTATTACATTCATAAATGTATTGAATTAAAACAATGTACATTATTATCTCACAATTTCTGTGAACCAAGAATCCAGCAAAGTCTTAACTGGGATCTATATTTTCAGGGTCTTCTCAAGACTTGACTGTAGAAGGATTTGCTTCCAAGTTCATATTATTGGTTAGGAGGATTCAGCTTCCTGCTCATTCTCTTGCCACATGGGCCTCTCCAGCATGGCAGCTTGCATCATCAAAGTATATAAGCTGAGGAGGAAATAGAGTCTCCCAGCAAGATGGTGATCACAATCTTTTATAACCTAATCTTAGAAGTGACATACTATCATATTTGCTGTATCCTGTTGGTTAGAAGCAATCACTAAGTTCAGCCTACACTCAAGGGATAAGATTAAACAAAGGAGTAAATAACAGAAGCAAGGGTCACTGGGAACCATTTTAAAGTCACCCTACTATAACTACTAACCATAAACAGTAGAAATTCAACATAGGCCAGAGTAGGTTGTATATGAAGGGAGAGCAACACTGCTATGTTCCAAGTAAATGTGCCCTGGCAGAGAATTTACAAGGTTCATCAAAGTTAAAAATGAAAGCATATTATGGGAAGGTTTTTCTAGGAATGCTCTTACAGTGAGAATCATCTAGTCAAGTAAATGATATATTCAACACATAGGCCAATAATTAGTGGTTATATTTATCTAAAGCATCAATAAGCATATTTATCTATAGCATTTTACGCCTTGGGATTTTTATAGGTGTTTGATGAGTCATGAAAAATATAGGCGATAATAGAGGAATGAATTATTTGAAGGGAAAGTAGAACAAGCTAATATGAGGTGTGACAGTTAAATTTGTGAACTTGCCACTGTGTGCTTATGTTGGCAGCACTGTACAAACAACTTGGTAAGGTTTCATAACCTTGGTATATCTGTCTCACAGCTGTGTTCATTTCAACACGTGGCAGTGTCTTGCAGTGTGGCATTCTTTATTGTTGCATGTTTTTGTGTGTCATCATGGGACTGTGGGAGCTTGAATTCAAGCAATGAACAAACACTAAATTTCTTACTAAATTTGGCAAGACTGGAAGTAAAATCAGGGACATGTTACTCCAAGTTTATGGGAATAAGGCCATGAAGAAAACAGCAGTGTACAAATGGGTTAAACATTTTTCTGAGGGGAGAGAAAGTATCACTGATAAAGACAGGTCAGGACAGCCAGGAACAAGCAGAACTGATGAAAGCATTGCAAAAATTCATCAAGTTGCACATTAAAATTGTCAGCTAACTGTGAGAAGCATAGCAGACCATATAGACATCAATAGAGAAACAGTAAAATCTTAACTGAAAATCCTGGCATGAGAAAGGTATGTGTAAAATGGTCCCAAGGGAGCTCTAGCATCATGACTATGCACCACCTCACACAGCACTATCTGTGAGGGAGTGTTAGCCAGTAAATGGATAACTGTATTGGAACACCCTCTCTCCTCACCTCATCTGGCCCCCAGTAACTTTTTTTTTTTAACCCAAAGATAAAGAAATATTGAAAGGAAGACATTTTGATGACATTCAGGACATCGAGGGCAATACAATGACAGCTCTGATGACCATTCCAGAGAAGGAGTTCCAAAATTACTTTGACTGGAGGACTAGGTGCTGGCATCGGTGCATAGCTTCCCAAGAGGAGGACTTCTAAGGTATAGCACCTCATAGTATAATCAGCAATGAGATATCTAGCACTTTCACTAGGATGAATTCGTGAACTTAATTGTCATACCTCCTACATTTAACTGCTTAAAACTGAGCAAACGACTAAAATATTTAACATACAATGGTTAAGGAATATTGCATTGCAACCTCTCTTAAAGTCTGGGCTGCTCACACTTGACTCTACTATCCTTTGGAAACATCAGGACTCTTAATAGCAGCAGGGAAATGGCAGGGGCAGGGATGTTTGTTTGAATGTACAAAGTGATTGGGGGGGGATTTGTAGGATATGAGATATCAGGAATATCAAGTAACAAAATAATAAGAGTCGAGATAGTATGGCATGGTTGTTTAAAGTTTTGGCTCTGAGGTTGAATAGACATTTACTACTTAGTGCCATGACTTTGAAGTTGTGTGATCTTGGGCAAGTTATTGAATTTTTTTGAGCCTCATTCTTTTTTATCTGTAAAATGACTTTACCAATGGTATCTATGTCAGGGGTTTGTTTTGTGAATTAAAGGAGATAACATGTATACTGTTTAGTGGCATGCAGTAATTAGTCACTAAATTAACTATTACTCTTTTAAAATTGATCACTGTACACAGAAGAGAGAAAGAGATGAGACTGGATGATTCAAGGCTTTGGCTAAGAATAATGAGAGAATGATGGTACTATTCATTCACAAATTGTAAAGGTAGGATGAGGGTGGCACATTGTATGGGTAGGAAATGATTAGCAGGGTTGTTAAATTTAAAGTGGCAGCATGTGACAATGTCCAGCAAGTTATTTATGTACTTAGTTTGGAGATTAATTCTGGAGGTGATATTAGAGACACCATGTTCTTATGACCACTTAGCCATGGTTGATTAGTCCAAGGTGAGAACCTCACACTTACCCTTGACAGTACTCCCAGCCAAAATTGGTTTCTTCAAACCTAAGCCAAGCTGAACAAATCAATATCCTTTCTTTGAAATCTGAAATTGAAACCAAGACATTATAGCCAGTCTTCCTCTCTCTGGAATGAAAGAGATATAAACTCAAAAGTCTGCACAAAGGAAAATGAAAGAGTCACACAGAAAAAGAAAACAAAATGGGTGAAAAGGTCACATTTTGAATCTCTGATCCCAAGTGTTCTAGCTTTATTCTTGCCTAAAAATCTTAAATATATTTCAAAAAATGCATTGCTAGTTTAACAGGAAGAGAACCAAATAAAAAGCACAATCACATTCACAATAGCCACAAAAAAAAAAAAAAAAAATGAAGTACCTAGGCATCCACCTAACCAGGGAAGTGAAAGACCTTTACGAGAACTATAAAACACTGCTAAAGATATCAAAGATGATAAATACAAATGAAAAAACATTCCTTGCTCATGAATTGGAAGAATCAATATGGTAAAGATGTCCATCCTACCCAAGGCAATCTACAGATTCAGTGCAATACCCATCAAATTACCAACGTCATTCTTCTCAGACCTAGAAACGACAATATAGAAATTCACATGGAAACAAAAAAGAGCACAAATAGCCAAAACAGTTCTCAGCAAAAGGAAAAAAGTGAGAGGTATCACACTTCCAGACTTGAAACTTTGTTACAAGGCTACAGTAACTAAAACAGCCTGGTATTGGTACAAGAATAGACACAGACCAACGGGACAGATTCCAAAAGCAAAAACATGGTCTCTTAACCAACTCATCTTCAAAAAATCTACCAACAACAATCACTAGGATAAGGAGACCATATTTAGCAAATGATGCTGGGAAAACTGACTGACCACATGCTGAGGAAAGAAACTGGACCCCTATCTGTCACCACACACAAAAATCAACTCTAAGTGTATCAAAGACCTAAACATAAAACCTTAAACTGTAAGAATCCTAGAAAAACAATGTAGAAAACTCCCTTAGACAATTAATTCTTGACCAAATCCCCAAAAGGGAATGCCATAAAAGCTAAGATAGGCAAGTGAGACCTCATCAAACCGAAAAGCTTGTGCACAGCAAAGGAAATCATTAGGAGAGTAAAGAGACACTTCTCAAAAGAAGACATACAAGCAACCAACAGATACATGAAAAAATGCTCAACCTCACTAATCATCAGAGAAATGCAAATCAAAACTATGAGATACCACCTAACTCCAGTAAGGATGGCTCTAATGAAAAAGTCAAAAACCAACAGATGGTGGCATGGGTGTGGTGAAAAGTGAGTGCTTCCACATAGTTCAATCTCTATGGCAAGTGGTGCGGTGATTCTTAAAGAACTAAAAATTGACCTTCCATACAATCCAGCAATCCCTGTCCCAGTGTTGGGAGCCAGCCACGGAGGCCCACTGAGCATTAGGGATCAGAAAGGGCTGTTGACCCCGAGACCACTAGGATGCGTTCGGGAGCTATTTGACCCCATTTCCTCCCCCTTTCTACTCAGCACTAACGAAATTAAGCTCCTGTGAGCTCAAAACATAAAAACTCTGAGACCGAGACAAACACAAACTAACCTTAGAAGCTCATTGCTCCCATTCTTCCGCAAACTACAGTTTTGGCTTTCACACAACTTATAATTCAAACTCGTGTCACATCTAAGAGCCTTAGTATTGGTCACAGGCTTCTGGGTCATGATCTTAGGATTTATTGAAGGTGTAAATTTTAGAATATAGTTTTAGAAGACAGCCATTTTGTTGAAAGAATGCAGCTGGGTTACTTGCAGGTAGCCCACTGTGAACTTTGGACTGGGCCACATTCTAAACATTCTGGGATGGGCCACTTTTGTTTGTAAAGTAAATACTTAAGTTTCTATAAATCGATCAGTTTAGGATGAAAAAGCTTTATAGAATATGTCAGTCACAGATTGGGTTATCCTTTGTTATGGGATTTTAAGATTATCACATGAAAAGGGTTTAAAGGCAATCATTGATTAAGTTTTCATGGATTAAGGTTTCTGGTGGGTGGGGGACGCCCCTCCCACATCTGACTTTGTGTATAAAAGACCCGTTGTAATTCCCAATAACACACACATCGCTTCTGCACTAGACCGGAGTCCAGTCTCTTTCTTTCTCTCTCTCTCTCTCTCTCTCTCTCTCTCTTCTCGCTTCTTCCCCCCAATCGCCAATGCTGTCTCCACCTTTGGGGTACCCTGAACCCAGCTGGAGCAGGTCTCCAGCATCCTGGGAATATACCTGGAAAAACATAACTTTTTCAACCAAAAAGACACCTGCCCATGCATGTTTATAGACACACTATTCACAATAACAAAAACATAGAACCAACCCAACTGCCTATCGAAAGTGCACTGGATAAAGAAAATATGGTATATATTCACAATGGAGTATTATGCAGCCATAGAGAAGAACAAAATCATGGACTTCACAGCAAATTGGATGGAGTTGGAGACCATCATAGTAAGTGAACTATCACAGTAACAAAGAACTGAATATTGCATGTTCTCATTCCCAAGTGGGCTCTGAACAATAGACACATGAGCACAAGGGAGAGATTGGCAGTCACTGGGCACTGCTGGGAGACAGAGGGAGGGAGGAGGGCAGGTGACACATAACAGCACAAAGGGTATCTTGTCCATTGCCAGGGGAAGGTGGGCCAGTTTGAAGCCCAAACTTCACTGGCATGCAGTCTATTTATGTAGTTAATCCTTACTTGTACCCCATGTGTCCATAATAAAATAAAGTAACACATATTAATAAAGTACAGTGTAAAATAATTTCAAAACACACAAATGAAATGTGTGCTAGTTTAAGTTAGGCTTCTATTACTTGCAACTCCCAATTAATACCACGAAACCACATGTAGATAATAACTGCAAGCATTTGGTATAAATGAACTCCCTGAGAGAACAGAAGGAAGTAGAAACTATGATGGGATCAGGAAAGGTACAGTTGTGGGTGTCAGGGAAACCAGCACAGGAATGAAGGGATAGAGGGGCAATTAGATCAAATGTTAGTCTCTCTCTCTCTCTCTCTCTCTCTCTCACTCTCTCTTTCCCTTCCTCTCTCCCTTCCTTCCTCTCTCCCTCCCTTCCTTTCTCCCTCCCTCTCTCTATTCCTTCCTTTCTTTCTGTCTCCCTCCCTCCATCCCTCTTGGAGCTGGGACACCCTTCTTCTCTTGCCCTTGGAAATCAGAACTCAAAACTCCAAATTCTCCAGTCTTTGGATTCCATGACTATGTGATCAAAGAGGGTGAGTTCAGAGGAAAGCATACTGAATTTAGTTTTGAAATTTCACTAGTTGTTTAAAAAAGTCTTCCATTCTCAACAGACTACCTGTAATGAAATTTCTAAGTTGAAACTTTTGTGAAGCTTCACAGTGTTTTCTCTTTTATTATTTTTATTTTTTATTTTTTTCCAGAGGGGGAAAAACCTTTTTATTATTACTATCACACAATTCTATCAGACTTAGGATTTATTTCATCATTATGGGAATGTGTTGGAAATTAATAATAAAAGTTACTTTCTGTAATGTTTTTTAAAATATCATGTTATTTATTTATTTATTTATTTTTACTATTTTTTTATAATCAATATTTTTTATTATGATATTGTGGGATACACGTAAGGGTTAGGCATACAAATATGCTTCATTCAGGCACCCTTATTGATAAGAGGTGTCTTCCCGTCCCCAGACAGATATTTACTACCCATTAATCCCATCCTCCTTCCCTCCCCCCACATAATTTCCCACCACTGTCAGTCATTTTCTTATACAATTACGTTGGATGTTCAAGGTCCACTATATGAGTGAGAACATATGATACTCAGATCTTTCTTTCTGTGAGAGGTCACTATAGACTCATCCAGGTTGCTGTAAAATTCATGATTCTGTTCTTTTTTTAAGGCTGTGTAGTATTCCATCGTGTACATATACCACATTTAAAAAATCCAGTCCTCTTTTGATGGGCAGCATGGTTGCTTCCAGGTTCTTGCTATTGTGAACAATGCTGTGATAAACATATGTGTGGAGGTATATTTTCTAGAGAGTGATTTGAGCTCTTCAGGGTATATTCCCAGTAGGGGGATTGCAGGGTCATATGGGAGGTTGAAATTTAGAGCTTTTAGGAATCACCATACTGTTTTCCACAGAGGTTGCACTAATTTGTACTCCCACCAACCGTGTAGAAGTGTTCCCTTTTCACCATACCCTCTCCAGCAACTGCTATTTTTTGAGTTATTGATAATTGCCATTCTGACTGGAGTTAGGTGGTATCTCAGTGTGGTTTTTATTTGCATCTCCTTGATGATTGTTGAGGTTGAACATTTCTTCATGTGTCTATTGGCTGCTCGGATGTCTTCCTTTGAGAAGTGTCTGTTCATATCTTTTGCCCATTTTATAATGGGGTTGTTTGTTTTTTTCTTTTTGGCACATTTGAGTTCCTTGTAGATCCAAGATGTTAAGGCTTTGTCAGACCTGGTGTTGGCAAATACTTTTTCCCAGTCTGTAGGCTGTCTCCCTGCTCTCTTGATGGTTTCTTTGGCTTTGCAGAAACTTGTCAGTTTAATGAGTTTCCACTTATCTATCTTATCTTTTGTGGCCTGTGGGTTTTGGGTTTTGTTGAGGAATTGGATGCCAGTTCCAATTTCCATGAGGGTATGTCCTTCATTTTCTAAGGTTTTTATGGCTTGAGGTTTTACATTTAGTTTTCTGATCCATTTAGAGTTAATTTTTGTGTATGAGGATAGATAGGGGTCCTGTTTCAGTCTTCTGCATGTGGTCAGCCAGTTTTCCCAGCATCATTTACTGAATAAGTTCTCCTCTCCCCAGTGGTAGGTGGTGGGGGCTTTGTCGAAGATGAGTTGGTTGAGAAATTGAGGTTTTGCTTATGGAATCTCAATGCTCTTCCATTGGTCTATATGCCTGTTCCTGTACCAATACCAAGCTGTTTTGATTATTGTAGCTTTATAGTAAAGTTTGAAGTCTGGTAATGTGATACCACCTGCTTTTTTTTTTGCTGAGGATTGTTCTGGCTACTCTTGGTTGTTTGTGTTTCTATATGAACTCCTTTGTTGTTTTTTCTAGGTCTGAGAAGAATGTTGCTGGTAATTTGATGGGTATTGCATTAAATCTGTAGATTGCCTTAGGTAGGATGGACATCTTCACAATGTTGATTCTTCCAATCCATGAGCATGGGATATTTTTCCACTTGTTTGTGTCATCTTTGATTTCTTTGAGCAGTGTTTTGTAGTTTTCATTGTAAAGGTCTTTCACATTTCTGGTTAGGAAGTTGCCAAGGTATTTCATTTTTTGGGGGGTGGCTATTGTGAATGGAATTGTGCTTTTTATTTGGGCTTCTGTATTTTTATTATTGGTGTAAAGAAATCCAATTGTCTTTTGCACATTTATTTTATACCTCGTGACTTTGCCGAAGTCCTTTATCAGTGTAAGGAGGTTTTTGACAGATTCTCTTGGGTTTTCAAGGTATACGATTATGTCATCTGCAAAGAGAGATAGCTTGACTTCCTCTTTTCCTATTTGGGTACCCCTGACTGCCTTCTCTTCTCTGATTGCTCTAGCCAGGACTTTCAATACGATATTGAACAGGAGGGGTGAGAGTGGGCATCCTTGTCTTCTTCCAGTTTTCAGGGAAATGGTTCCAGTTTTTGTCCGTTTAGGAGTATGCTGGCTGTGGGTTTCTCGTAGATGGCTTTTACTATTTTGAGGTATGTTCCCCGTATGCCTAGATGTTCAACGGTTTTTATCAAGAAGGGGTGCTGGATTTTATCAAAAGTTCTTTCTGCATCTAACGATATAATCATGTGGTTTTTGTTTTGACATCTGTTGATGTATTTAATTACATTTATGGTTTTATGAATGTTGAACCTTTGCATCCCAGGGATGAAGCCTACTTGGTCATGATGATGATTTTTGAGATGTGTTTTTGAATCCGGTTCGCTAGGATCTTGTTGAGAATTTTTGCATCTATTTTCATCAAAGATATTGGGCTGTAGTTCTCTTTCTTTGTTGGGTCTTTACCTGGCTTGGGTATCAATGTGATATTAGCTTTGTAAAATGATTTGGGGAGAGTTCCATCTTTCTCAGTTGCCTGGAATAACTTCAGTAGGATTGGTATAAGCTCCTCCTTAAATGTCTTGTAGAATTCTGCTGGAATGCCATCTGGTCCAGGGCTTTGTTTTTTAGGTGTTTTTCTTATTATGTAGTCAATTTCCTTGATTGTTATTGGTCTATTTAGGGTCTCAATTTCTTCTTGTTTCAACCTGGGCAGGTTGTGTGATGACAGAAAGTTCAAAAGGTTTTCAAGTTTGTTTCCATACAAGTGTACATAGTAATCTCTAATGATATTTTGTATTTATTCAGAATCAGATGTGACTTCATCTTTTGTGTTTCTGATTGTGTTTATTTGGGTTTTTTCTCTCTTTTTCTTGGTCATTCTAGCTAGAGGACCATCGATCTTGTTTATCCTTTCGAAGAACCAGCTTTTTGTTTCATTGATGTTTTGTATTACCTTTTTATCTTCTGTGTCCTGGATTTGGGCTTTTATTTTGGTGATCTAGATTTTTCAGCTGAAATTAGCATTTTTGTGGTCTTGCTTTTCCAGCTTCCTTAGGTGGCTTCTTAGGCTGTTAATTTGTGATCCTTCCATTTTCTTCATGTGCATTTGTAGGGATATAAATTCTTCTCTTACTACAGTTTTCGTGGCGTCCCAGAGATTTTGGTAAGATTTTTCTTCATTTTCATTTGTTTCCAGGTATCTTTTAATCTCTGTTTTGATTTCATCATTGACCCAGGAGTTGTTTAGCATTATGCTGTTTAGTGTCCATGTCTTTGTGGGTTTTGGGGG
>NW_007247010.1:199679-200392 GCF_000164805.1 Carlito syrichta | reverse complement strand
GTGCATATATGTTTAGGATGGATATTTCTTGTTGATGGATTGAACTTTTTATCATTATGTAGTGGCCTTCTGTATCTTTTTAAATTTTTGATAGCTTTAAGGGTATTTTGTCTGAGATTAAGATCACAACTCCTCCTTTCTTTTGTGTTCCATTCACCTGAAAATTTGTTTCCCATCCTCTTACTTTGAGTCTGTGAGTGTCCTTTCTAGTGAGGTGAGTCTCTTGAAGGTGATAGATTTTTGCCTGGTGGTATTTTATCCATTTTGCCATTCTATGTCTTTTCAGTGGTGCATTTAGTCTGTTCACATTCAAACTAATTATTGAAATGTGAGAGTTGATCCCTATCATAGTGTTCTTACAGAGTTGTTGTTCTTCCTGTTTGTGTGTTGTCTTTCTTTTGGTTTTAGAGTTGGATCATGTGTGTTTTTAATCTTTTGTGTATGCTCTTGTGAAGAACGTTGTTCTTCTTTTTTTCCTTTTTGTTCAATACTTTCTTAAGTGTTGTAGAGGTAGTCTGGTGGCCGCGAAGGTTCTTAGGGATTGGATATCTGGGAAAGATTTCAATTCTCCCTCACTGATAAAGCTTAGGTGGCTGGGTATGTTATTCTCAGTTGAAATTGTTTCTCTTTTAGAACTTTGAAGATAGGGCTCCAAGTTCTCCTAGCCTGGAGAGTTTCTGTAGAAAAATCTGCTGCTATTCTAATTGGTCTTC